>NW_028155291.1:0-36217 GCF_963514095.1 Eutrigla gurnardus | reverse complement strand
GGGGGGGGGTGCATCACTGGGCTCTGCCTTCTCGCTTTGAGAGCGTGAGTTAACACCGTCGACGAGTCACGTTATTAGCGAAGGATGTGACAGTAACAGCGGTCTCCTGGGTTAAAGTCCTGTGTTTGTTTGACCCCTCCCCCCTCCCTCCCCGTGTCTCTCTCTATATCTGTACGTCTGTCGCTCTACCCACAATGCAGCGGGTGAGCTCGGATGATAAATGAGTCTTAAAGCCTGGAGTCCTGAACCCTCTGGAGACGACCTGACGTCGATTTGTGTGTTTGTTTTATACGTTTTACTGATTCTCCATTCGAACGTCGATCATCCAATTATCTATTTATTTTTTTTTCGTGAAAACATCTTCAATAAGCAAAAATGAAACTAAAGTGTTGACGACTGAAGCAGCTGTGTAATAAAAGCCCGTTCCTTGTGATTCCGTGAGTTTTTATGTTCCGTATTAAATCCTCGACGCTAATGTTCCTGATGCTAATATCAACATGTGTCTTCGTTTTTTTATTTATTCATTCATTTTTTATTTCCTCCGGGGCTTCCCCTGGTAATGATGCGTTTAAACTCACGACGCTGTGATTTGTGGGTAAATTCTACGACGGCGGATTAGGGTCACTGCTGAGGGGGGGGGGAGTATTCAGAGAAAAAAAGTAGCAAAAAGTAGCAAATTTGCCGACATAACTAAGTTGCTTGGTTCCGCTTAGACCAGATGTTTGCTGTTGCTATGACAACAAGTGAAAGCTACTGCTAGCGACTTTTAAACTCGCAAATTTGCCTTTTTTTCAGAATATATTCAACATATTACAGTTATTTATTTTTTCTTACAGTGGAAAGTTCAGCGCCTTAAAATTCCCCTTACGAAGTCTTGTGGACGCGTTGCCGACGACGACGTGTTGCCGTGGGAGACGACGGAGCTCCCGGCCAGTGATCCGTGCAGCGGCGGCGGCGTCCTCCCCCGCTGTCGTGGCGTTCACTCATGCACTAACGGTAATGGCGTATTGAGCTGGTGGCGCTCCAGCGGCCATTAGGAAAGCTTTGGAGGGACGTTTGCTCAACGGCGATCACACAAAAGGGATTGTGGCGGTCCGTGTCGGGGGGAGGAGCGGCATCTCACTGCCAAGTCCTACCCGAGACCATCAATCCCACAATCCTCTCTGCCATGCCAACCGAGGAGGAGGAGGAGGCGGGGGCGAGTCGGGTGATTGGGTGGGCCGCGATCAATTTAGTATCGCATATCTGCACGCGTCGGGCGCTTAAAGGCCTCCGAGCTAATTACTGAGGTGATCTGGATTCCACAAGACCCGAACAATAAGCCAAGTATCAGAGAGAGAGAGTTCATTCTCTGCCTCTCTCTCTCTCTTAATACCATCAGCCGGATGTTCGTCTTCGGAACTCCTCCGGCGTTCTCGACGGCGCCCAATTAGCCGCCGTAACACTGAAAGCACTTTTCCTTTTTTTTCTGTTGGTGTGCGATCGCCTCCCGCTCGGATCCATTACGGTTATTGAATCGGAGGAAATGTGCGGTTCAATTCTTATCGAAGGCTTTTGTGAGACACGAGGGCGACGCCGTTGAGCTATTCATCGCCTCATTAATTGGGCGAGGGACTGAGAGGGAGAGAGAGTGTGCTGATATGTAATCTGATTGTCTGCAGCTGAAACTGAAGATCAGGTGATCGTTTCCTCTGAAAGATATCTAAGGAAACTCAAATATATCGGACCGAGACGGACGGAAGTCGATTCTGTTCTTTTGTTTTTGATTCCGATGTTAACGAGGATGTGACATCACTGCTAAAAGGGAAGTCTGACAGGAAGACGTCTCTCCAGGCTGATCGACGGGTTTGAAGTCACCGGCATCGGATTCTGACTGATCGGGCTGTTTTTCTTTACGTTGGTAAAAACGTGGACTTTGTTGTGTGATTGAGCCGCTTTCTTCAAGCTTGAATATCCTCGTTAAGGGTGATGCTTATTGTTGGTTTTATCTACATGAGGCCAGATTGTCATCTTAAGGGTTCTACTTTATAAAGTCACAAATTTGAGACTTTTCTTTCTCTTGTTTCCGTTGTTTTACTTACTGACTTACTACAGTCGCCCTAACACAGCATCATATGCAACAATGCGTAATAAATGTGATTTCTTTGACACTCACCCCAAACATTTGCCTCAGGTCGGGGTCCCGGAAGCGGAAGGGGATGTTGGAGACGTGTAACCTTTTGGGCTGCTGCTTCTCCGAGGAGTCTGAGTGCTGGAGCTGGAGCTGCTGAGAGGCCTCTGTTTGCGTCACGTCATCTGTCTGCCGGAGGGGAAGCAGAAAAAGGAGACACAAGCTGCTCATTAGCTGCTACAGTATACTGCACCTCGCGGTGCTGAAGTGGGAGAAGGGAAAGGGAGGGGGGGTAACTAACTTCCTCAGCGTCTGCCATTTCTCAATCCGAGAGAAGCCGAAGCCATAAACAGCCGATGACTTATAGTGTCCAACCTGAGGGTGGTGCATTTACAAATCCACTTATTAATCTCTTGCACTTAGCTCCTGAAGATTGAAGGCGCTGACAAAAAAAGGCGTTGGATATAGATCCTCGCCGCCCCCCCGACACGTCTAGACTAAAAGACACATTATTGGTGACGTTGGATCGCGAGCCCCCCCCTGAACCCCCTCGGCGTTGTTGTTTTCCATCATTATGCGAACGCCATGCTGACATTTCTGTATAAATGAGGCGTCTGATGTCAGTGACGGATCCCGCTCGCTGCTCGCCGTGACACCCGAACCCGTGATGGATCTGTCCGATGGGTGCCGCTGCCCCGGCTCGTCTGTTGAGACTTTTTGCTTCCGATGCGTCCGTCGTCTCTGCTGTGCACCGATGTGGAATAAATATCTGCGTAAGTCCAAGGATTTGGTCAAATATGGTCATCGATTGGAAGTTTTCTAACCTGTAGTCTCTGTTGTTCAGGTTTAAATCAGTTTAAAGCCATCTGCGTCGTTTTTGGCGACCCCTGTGGACAAAAGGGGTAGTGTTTTCCAGACCTCTAGATTCCCTTCAGAAAATCTCTTATTTAAAGACGGACGGAAAAAATAAACGAATAGAAACAGCCAATCGGCTCGCTGACGGTCTTGTTTTCTCACAAATGTCATAAAGATGCATCAAAGTTCAATTTTTACTATTTTATAACAAATTAAAAGTTATTCAAAGTGGTTTTAAGAAACTATTCCATTAAGTTAATGGTTCAACAATAGGATGGTGTGATTATTTACGTGTTAAGGAGGAGATTAGCCTAGCTTAGCATAAAGCCTGGAAGCAGCTAGCCAGCTAATTGCTAATTAATTAACACACATCATTGTTGTTTAATCTGTACATGCAGAAGTAAAAGCGACATTTTTTGCTACCAACTTCCTGGAGTCTTGTTGTCAGAGTGAGGTTGCCATGTTGGGCAATAACAGACCGTATCTGGCAACCGCACTGAGCAGATTCTCTTATATGTGCAGACAGAAATAAACAAGATCAGCCCTGTTAATTAGTGAGTTTTATATCTGACCCTGGAGAGAGGAGGTCAACCTTTAACAACAACAACACTGACAGGAAGCGGTGTCATTACGTGCATGACCACAAGAGGTCGCTCATCAGGAAAATATTAACCTCGTTTTTTAGCGTTCGAACAAACAGAAAGTAAAAAATCTCCGATCAACAAAAGATTCAAATCAACAAAAGTGAACCCTGAGGAGGAGGAGGAAGAAGAGAGAGTGAGGAAGAGGAGGAGGAACGAGAGAGAGGAAGAGGAGGAGGAACAAGAAAGAGGAGGAGGAGGATATCGAGCAGTGTGAGATGTAAACTGCAAGGTCTCCTGGGAAATGCTGTCCGAGTGCGGCGAACACAATCCCGTACTGAGACACAGACGTGAACAGAGAAGAGGAGGTCGTCACCGGGGTCCAAACGGTCCAAGATGGCACACGTTCGCACACGAGCGAGGCACGAGAACCCTCCATCTCGCCGCGGGTCCGCCTCCACCGCGGTGACACATCTCCCTCCATTGATGGTGTAAAATGGGCCGGGGGATTTATTCATTATGATCCATCATGGCGGTATTATCATTATCATCATGATCGTAACGATGATCGCCTTTATTATTCTCATTATCATAATCACAATCTCACTGGAATGGCCGTCATCATTCCCTTTTTATGGCCCATTCCCAGACGCTGACATCCACTGTTAACGGTGACAGGTGTTTGATTCAAGGTCCCCACTTTGTCTCTGCGGGGGGGGGGGGGGGGGGGGACACAAGGTACCGGGTCAATCTGTTCATCGCTCACACATGACACTGTCGACCTTTCGCCGGATGTCGCAACTGCTCCGTGTTTGCAAACATCCAGATTAACTGGACGGTTTCCCTCCCAAAGCAACACCGACTCAGTACGTCAGAGTGTCACCGACTCCCCCAGAAACATAATTACCTCCGTGTTACCATTGGAGGCCACCTTCAGTGGCACGTTACCGTCCCGACAGCTGCTGTCACGGCAACCAGGAGGAGGAGGAGGAGGAGGAGGAGGAGGAGGGATGCAAAACACACGGCGTCACCGCCAAAAAAAGAAAAGCCCAGCGGAGAGCTGTCGACTCCACGGCTTCCTGCTCAGTCGCTCCCTCTAAAACACTCCCTTGCCGTTATTTTGCAAATCGCCTGCAAAGTGCTGAGCTCGGCACTTTCCCGCTCCACACAGAGTGGCATTACAAGAGCATAATTGAAACGATCTGATTGGAATGCGGCCAAGCAGGTAGATTACATCCGATTAAAGGGGGGGGGGGCTTTATTCATGATATTTCATGTTTGTTTTCCTTCGGTGACGCGGCTGCAGATGATGACACATGAAGGTGAACCGCCGAGCCTTTACGTTTCAGATTCCGACTCACGACGGGGCTTCTTCTCATGACTCCCGCCGAGGATTCTGGGTATCGTAGTGTGTCGAGATAATCCTCCATGATATAACGTGAAACGATTAAAAAGTGATGGACGTATTGTTAACCTATAGGTGGTAATCTATAGTTGTTTTTATAGTCAACAAACACTCACTACAGCAACCGCTGTGGATTAATCCGCCGCAGAAAAAATAGTCCCCAGAAAATGCAAAAAACCTACAAAGAACAGCTTTTTTCAGAAATTAATGATGATGATTAATTAATGATTTTTCAGATTCACGGATTTAAATGATCATGAAATATTTATATATTTACACTTTACTTTATATATAGTTGAACATATGTGTGTGTGTGTGTGTGTGTGTGTGTGTTCTTTATTGCACTTCAAATAAATCCCTTTTCTCTTGATTTACCTTTGATAATATTTTCCTTTAGGAGTTACTTTGTAGCTTATTGAATCGATGCCGTTGTTTTTATGGAACATCATAATATCATAAATGTTCTTTCACATCACGAAGACTAGAGACTCTATTCTATATATATATTATATATATTCTTATTATCTTATTACCTGATTTGAACCTGGAGCAGAATATATAATATAATCCTGCATTTCCTCCTTTTGTCTTTAAACATGAAACTATATATTTGTTTTTAGATGCAGCGACGTTTTCAGAGACGTTTGCATCAAATTCTACATTAAAGAGCATTTTGGAAATCTTAAAAAAAAAGTGGGGGAATCAGAGGCTCCTCCCACTTCCAGATAACACAGTCATCCCCGGTTTTAGCGCTTGGCCTACACGCCACCGCCGCCGCCATCAACGCCGCCTCGGAAAGCGAAACCCCCGACGGAGTCTCAATCCCTTAAACGCAGCTCACGAGAGAGTGTACGAATGTTTGCATGTGTGTGTGTGTGTGTGTGTGTGTGTGTGTTATCAGAGTCCCCCAGAATCCCCTTTGGAGAGTCTTCGTGCTGCTGACACGCGGCTGTGAAAAATCTGGAATGGAGCGCTGCCCCCGACGCCGCCGCCGCCTTTAATTTGTTATCTGAAAAGAGAATGATTACTCATGAAATTCAACCAAAACCTCAGACTATTTGAACCGAGCCAGATAACGAGCTCAGTTTTTTATTTCTTCTTCTCCCTGGCAGCCCTCTGCTCCTCACTCGTCTCTTAGGATTTGGAGGAAAGTTTGGGGAGGGGGAGGGAGGGGGGGAGGAGGGGGAGGGAGGGGGAGGAGGGGGAGGGAGGGCGCCTCTCTTGCTCAAGTCGCCCTGCTTTCAAGTCAGCTTGTTTGAACACGGCACACAGCGAGGTCCCAGAGGTCTGGATCTGGACAACGCCACCTTCCCAGTATAGAGTGTGTGTGTGTGTGTGTGTGTGTGTGTGTGTGTGTGTGTGGAGAAGAGAGTCCCAGCACCTCATTAAAACATACACACACTCTCCGCTCTCTGCAGGGAATTCACACAGAATCCATATGTTTCACTGAATCTCCACTCTCTCCACTCGCTCTCTCTTTTTTAAGTCTTTAAGTCAAGACGACGTGCCGAGTAAAGCGTCTTCGTGGGGAGGAGAGGAGCTGAGCGCAGCAGAGTCGAGGGAGGGAGGAGGAGGAGGAGGTGAGGGAGGAGGGGGGAGACGCAGTGCTGCTCCCTCAATCTGTGTTTCTGCAGGGTGCCCTAATCAAAGGCACCCGGGCTATACGTCTGTGGCAACCCATGAGCAAACAGGCCGGGTCCGCCATTAAAAGCCGAGGGAGGGAGGGAGGGAGGGGGGGAGGGGGGGCTCAGCGGTGGGCGACACTACACCAGCGGCCCCCGAGGATTAGACTCTCTGTTTACACCCCACTAATCTCATCCCTCTGTCCTCCCGGAGAAAAAAGAGATGGGTGGATGGTGCAAAGAGAGAGGGAGGAGGGGGGAGGAGGAGGGGGGAGGGAGGAGGGGGGAGGGAGGAGTGAGGCGAGCTCTCATCTCTCCATGGCCACCGACTCTGGGCTTTCTTCACAGCGGGCGAGCACATGAAATGAAATCACATGCGAAATGGAGAGAGAGGGAGAGAGAGGGAGAGAGAGGGAGAGAGTGTACAGTGTCGGAGGGGGAGGAGGGGGGAGGAGGGGGAGGAGGGGGAGGCTGAACCTCCTGCCAAGTCTCTCCTCACTTTTAAACTTTCTCGGGTGTCAGCCATTACTGTAAGTGCGGCGTGCAGAACCGCGGAAAGCATCACACAAATCTCCAAATCAAAACGCCGCCGCATCCACCCGGCGATAACGACGTCGCCGTGGCGACGCTCCACGCCGTATAAGCACCCCCCCCCCCCCCACACACACACACACCACCGCCAACCGAATGATCGCCGCAGAGTTATATAAGCATATATAAGCATGACGAGTGACAATGAGAGTGACCCAGATCCGTGACCTCACCGTGACCTCACCGTGACCTCGCCAAGCAGCTCATTATCCATCTTTCCACGCGTCTAAAAGTTGAGAGGTGAGTAAATGTGTTTTATTTGTCTACGTATTATAATACACGTATGGAATCTTCATGATGAGAGCGTCTGAGGTCCTGTAGAAGATGCAGTCACCAATAATGAGCTGAATGTAGGAAAATCGAGTCGTAGCGGGGGGCAAAGACGTGGAGAGAAAGGGGGCGTGTCCTCGTTCAGAAGTCTCCTTCCTCACGCAAATAAATAAATAAAACAGCGACGGGTTTTTTTTACATTTTTTTTTAGCGAGAGCCCCCAAATGGCTCTTCAGAAATGCACTTTCATTTCACGAGGAGCAGAGTTTCACCTCCTACGTCTCGAGCACAAAAGTCTCCGCCGCCACATCAAAGTCTTCGCTGGTACTTTCACTCTCGAGTCTCACTTTTTCAAATCTGAGCTTTTGTGTCGATGCAGACGACAACCGACCCGTCCGACCAAGTTCTCATAAAACTGTAGAAATGCAAACGTTTCCAAAGGTCTAGAGGAGCTGAAGATACAAGATTTAAATATAGATTATGAAAACAAAGAAGGAACAAATGAAGACACGTTGTGTCACTTAAAGTCTCTTTTGATTAAAATAAACAATAACTATATTATTTATATTACAAATACTATATATACGGTATGAAAACTGGAAGACGGACGTCTTTCGGCACAAACGGCACAGAAAGATTTCAAGGTTTTGAAGAAATGGCAGACGATGGAAGTTAAGAGTAAAGACAACATTCATCAAATCAACAAGAAAATCTCACATTTAGCTTCAGAAGACGACAGAAGACGTTGAACTTTTTGTCAACGTTTTGCTTAAACTGTGAATCTGTGAACCAATCAGGTGTTTGGTGCTTCTAAAGGACGATTCCACCAAGTCAAGGTTCTTTTAGTGATTCTCCTAGGTCGACAGTTTGATCGAGCAGTAATTGGCGGCCTCTGATTGGTTGTTTTTCGCCATCAGGAGCTGGCAGAGGAACCTGATTGGTTCACAGATTATCTGGTTAACACACTTCTGTCGGGACGCAGCGGAGGAGGAACCAAGTCACCGGTTTTAGGAAGTCACAAGTCAAATTAAAACTTTGAGTTTCAGGTCTTTAACAAGAAGAAGAGAGTGGTAATATATGAGTTTATCAAACATGGGTTTGTACACAAGTGTGACTTAAGACGAGATCTGGGAAATTAAATTAAGTTAACAATTTGAGGCAACATTTATTTAAATACCACACTTCTTTATCTTTAGGCTTGGGGGGGAACGGTCCAATCAGAGTGGAGTCTAAGTCATCAGGACCCGAGTCCCAGACATGAGTCTTGGTTCCAAACCTCTGCAGTGACAGAATGAGCAAATATGACAAAAAGTTGTTTCCATTCAAGTTTGGGAAGTTTAAAATAATCACACACACATACACACACATACACACACACAAACACACACACACACACATACACACACTTACACACACACACACACACACACACACACACACACACACACACACACACACACACACACTTACACACAGACACACAGACACACACACACACACACACACACACACACACACACACACACTTACACACAGACACACACACACACACACACACACACACTTACACACAGACACACACACACACACCTCCACATCATCGTCATGTCACAGAAACAAGAAGGTAAAGTAGTGATAAGAGCGTGTGTTTACTTGCTGACAGCGTGTTGAGAACAGTGTTTGCAGGTGATGGAGGACACTGACCGGTGCGGTCGTGGCGGCGGGGATGGCGGGCGTGCTGTTGTCGGTGCCGGCCGGCTCGCTGTGCGTCTGCGTGGGCGTGTACAGGGTCATGGCGTGCTCGGGGACCCGGCTCTGCCCGCTGTAGTCCTGCGTCGGGAGCGGGTGTGGTGCCGCGAACTCGGCGGGGATGCCGTTCTGTGGGGGGGGAGGCGGGTACTGGGCGGGGGTGTACGGCTGGGCCATCGCTTCTGGCGGGTTACTGGCCTCTTGGTTACCCTGGCAACAAACAGGAAGCAGGCGGCGAGATTAAAGCACATTGTTTGACACCAGTGAGATTCAAGAGGCAACCAGAGGGGGGGGAGGGGCTGTCCTGCAAACCAAGCGAGTCAGGCGGTGGGGTGAGTTGGGGGGGGGAACAGCCCATCATATCACATCTCAGCTCACATTACAGAATTCCTTGATCATCGCTAATGAACACAGTTTACGTTGTAGAGCAGGGCGAGGGCCGAGAGTCGTTTGCTCAACGGCAAAGCACAAGAGGAAAAGATCAATTAATTGATAAAATTTTGATTAGGGCCTTTGATTTCAGTGACAGGTCTGTTAAAGCGGCAGCTGCTCCCACTTTAAAACATGAACCTGTCTCACTCTCAGACCCGCTCCGCTGTCACAATATTAAAAAAAGAAGCTCTTTGAACCACAGCATACCTTTTTTTACTTTTTTATTTGTCGGAACCCTCAGGGTGTTTTTCATAAGACAACATTAAGTCCGTTTTAATTGAACTCCGGAGACCAGCTTGTGATAGCTGGTCCTGGACCGGTTGTCTCGGTCTGCACCGGAGTACGAACCAAACAAACCAACACAAAGCGTTCAATTAAAAACAGACTAAACGTCGGAATCCAACCGGCAGGAAGGGAATTCACACGGAGGCGTTTGTTGGGTAAAAAAGGACGGTTTACTCAGATTTCTGACTTCTGGGGGCCAAAGAGAAACTACAGAAACAGAGTGTAAGAGGGTGGGAAGGGATTCATGCAACAGAAGCAGAGAAATTGCTGCTTATTTGGGTGTAATTTGCAACCGAACCGGGCTGGAGAATGTGAAGGCGTACCCCCCGTACGCCGACGACTCTCACTCCTCCGTACGTAACATATCTGGTATCTGCAGCCGCATATCGTTTCTTTTTTAGTCTCCATTCCAGACTGAAGTGATAAAGATGCCCAGATGCCCCCCCACACTTCCATAAACCCCCTTTTTCTGTCTCGTGTGGACGCCCGAATGATGAGCGGCAGAAATAATGGACTTTTCTGGCCGGTGCACGTTGTTAAACTCGGTAATAGTTGGACTACGAAGAAAGTGCACGTCTTATTGTTTTTTTTTTTCACGAATCCAAAACTAATGAGCAGAACAGCAGAGATCAGTGCTTTTTTTTTTTTTTGCCGGAGCGAGAGCCGGGTCGGTATCCATCCCGATGTAAAAAAAAAGAAAAAAAGGTGAGACAATAACACTGAAATCCAATAACACCCTCCCTGCAAATTCCCCCTCAATCAAATTTAAAGATACAGATCATGCGAGCTCAATGCATAACTCTTTAGATAAGAGAGGAGGAGGAGGAGGAGGAGGAGGAGGAGGAGGAGGAGGAGGAGGAGGAGGAGGAAAAAAAGACAAGAAAGCAACACCAGCATTGAGAGGGTTTATGATTGGAGAAAAACAATAACCGTAAACAGATAGAGAAGTTTCTGTCTCTTCCTTTTACAAGCTGGAGGAGGGGGAGGGAGATCGGAGATAAATGTGTTATATTCCCTCTTCTTTTTTCTTTTTCTGGTGTTTGGCCTCTTTCTGCAGACTTCCTCAGAATAAAACCCTATCAGGGCAGGAGGAGGAGGAGGAGGAGGTTTGTGGTTTTAATGAGAGCGAGCCGAGCAACGCTGCTGTAAAACGTAGTGGAAATAATTCTACTCTGACGTGTTGGCAAACAAAACCGCTCTCTGCCAATTAAGGAAATGCTCCATTATCCAGATGAAAAAGAGAGAGGAGCCTTGAGAGGTGCTGACCAGCTTCCCTGCAGCCTCGCAGGGTCCTCAAGTGGACCCTCGATCCAGGTCCGACCTAATCCCCCCCTTCTCTTTTTCATTATACTGTATTTCTACCCCCCTCTGTCTCTCCTCCCCCTTTTCCCTTTCATGCTCTCCCCTCCCTCCCTCCCTCCCTTTTTATGCAGAAACTTTTTTTAATCTCTACCCCTGTGCTCTACTTTCCCTCTCCCTCCAGTCATGGCGTTATATAACACGCTCGCATCGCGGGGCATCCTTATTCAAGGAAGCTCTCCATGTTGGCAATTTTATACTTCTGAGCGCACATTTTTTATGTTTTTTTTTATAAAAAGGAGAATGAGGGGGTTTGGTCGCCTAAAAGAAAGAAAAAGAAAAGACGCACCCCCTGGTGCGACGGCTGAAAAGTGAACACCAGATTCCCGGCGTCCTCCTTTTGAGCATCCTGAGCTAACGGGACCACAAGGTAGACCTAGTCCAGCAGAGACCAGGAGCAGGCCGGGACCGCCGAAGTGTCATTAAGGTGGATCAGAGGTCCGGTTAAGTCTTTAAATCAGTTGCTCATCGGTGTTTGTGATCATGAAGATCAAATCCCCCGTTTAGGAGTTCAGGATAATCCGGTTTAATCCGGAGACACTGGCCGTCAATCTGCTCGTTAGGAGCGGAGGTCTCGATGCGGACGAGGTCTCAGGTGTGACAACAGGATGCAATCAATACTAGTTAACCAATAAATCAGACTTTTATGATCTGAGATGCTAAAACAAAGATGCAAAACTGAAGCTAAGTGATATAGTCTTCTGTTCTGTGTGGGATTATCTGTGGGATTAACCTGCCATCGGATTTCACTCTGCATCCACCATCCTGGGATTATCTCACAGATCAGATGGATCTGGTTCCGTGAGACTACGAGCAAGACGAAGCAGAACCTCACGGGAGTTTATAAAACAGTCACGAAATCTGTTCTGTTGAAAAATCAACACAAACACATCACTTTGGTCTCACGTTGTTGGACCCGCCCCCCCCTAATGTTTTATCCCACGTCACCACATCTGGACGTTCCTTAGTCATTCGGATGCTAAATTATTTGTCTCTCTGAAACACGACAACAAATAGATCACATTTCGTGACTTGGTTGGGCTGAAAAACAAAGAAACCTGTAGAAAATGCTGTAAATCGTCTAAAACCGGTTCCTTCGTGTTAATCCCAGGTACGATCAAAGCGGGATTGGACCTAAACTCAGGACATGAGCGTGCATGTAAACAGATGTTTCTGATGAGCAAGTCGGAAAGAAGTTTATTCAACAGTTTTTGGGGAGAAAATGTCGTGATGTGGTTTTATTTTTCCTCCCTCCCCGACGCCTTTCTAGTGAACCTGTTAAACCATCATCGTTCATTCTAGTGATTCCTCTGAGCGGCGGCGACAAACAGGAGAACCCAGAGCTCTGGACGGTGGGAGAGAGAAACATGGAGGAGGAGGAGGAGGAGGAGGAGGAGGAGGCGAGTACAGACCTCATTAGAGAAACACAAAGTAACGCCGGCTCTCGTGTGATCTCGGCCTTCCTCTGATGTTTGTGACAAAACGAGTTATTCAAGTGGAAGTGAACCGGCGGAGAAGAAGAAGAAGAAGAAGAGGCGTGGTCGTCCCCGGCAACGTGAGATGGCTTGTGTTTTCTACCTGCGGGCCTGTTTACGGGGGGCGGCGGCCCGCGAGAGTCGCCGCTATCGATCGGCCATCCTCTCTCCTCGGATTACTGAAGAGCAGGATAAATAAAAAACACCAGCTCTGATCTGAAGCACTCTGCGGCGTGAAATTGGATTGGACGCGCTTTTACTTAAGGAGATCACTTCTGGAGCGGACTTTGTTTGTTACAGTCGACACCGGGAGCCAGCGAGGTCACGGGGGTCACGGGGAGTCGTCACGGCGATGCCCGCCGGTCCGAGAGAGGGAAGAAACCGACGCTACATTTCCACCTCAGCAGGTGTAGAAGGTCTTTTTGGCGGCTCGCCAGATCCGTGATCCTCTTTAGCGGCGCCGGGGTGGGGGGGGCACAGGAAGCCGTTAGCAGGAACTCATATCTGCAGAGTGCTGCGGCGGCTCACGTGTTACGACGCACGCTGGAGGTCAGAGAGCGACGAGGCAACAAAAGAAATACGGGTAATTACGTCACGTTGAATCTGGAGGGAAATCACGCAAATGGTGTGGGGGGGGGGGGGCTGATCAATCCAAGCGACCCCGCCGCCGTGACAGAGTGGGCAGCTTTATGGCTTCGGCTCAGTCTCACGCAGCGCCACATCGTTTTTCAGAGAACACGCTCCCCCTACTGTACCGCACTAATAACAGCCCCCTATTCTATAACAGCCCCCCCGTTCTATAACAGCCCCTCTGTTCTATAACAGCCCCCCATTCTATAACAGCCCCCCGTTCTATAACAGCCCCCCGTTCTATAACAGCCCCCCCGTTCTATAACAGCCCCCCATTCTATAACAGCCCCCCCGTTCTATAACAGCCCCTCTGTTCTATAACAGCCCCCCCGTTCTATAACAGCCCCCCATTCTATAACAGCCCCCCGTTCTATAACAGCCCCCCATTCTATAACAGCCCCCCCGTTCTATAACAGCCCCCCGTTCTATAACAGCCCCCCATTCTATAACAGCCCCCCATTCTATAGCAGCCCCCCCGTTCTATAACAGCCCCCCGTTCTATAACAGCCCCCCATTCTATAACAGCCCCCCATTCTATAACAGCCCCCCGTTCTATAACAGCCCCCCCGTTCTATAACAGCCCCCCATTCTATAACAGCCCCCCGTTCTATAACAGCCCCCCCGTTCTATAACAGCCCCCCATTCTATAACAGCCCCCCCGTTCTATAACAGCCCCCCGTTCTATAACAGCCCCCCATTCTATAACAGCCCCCCGTTCTATAACAGCCCCCCATTCTATAACAGCCCCCCATTCTATAACAGCCCCTCGGTTGTATAACAGCCCCTCGGTTGTATAACAGCCCCCCCCTCTAACGTACACAAGCTTCTTCCTGCTTTGTCAGATGACATCATCATGTCAGGTGACATTTCTAAAGTGAATCTGGAGCTTTTTTCGGCGCCCCGTTTGCTTTTTAATGACGGCGGCCGACTTCGAGTCCCCCGCCGGGTCGTCACAGCAACAAGCGAGGGAGGAGGAGGGCAACCTACGGCAATCAGTTGATGCAACACAAGCGAAACACTGAGTCGTCGTCTCTGGGTTAATTGTGCCCCGCATGCAGACTGGCAGGCTCGGAGACGGCGAGGACGCTTTCCGGCGGCGTGGCGTTCCTGAGTCCCGCCGGCAGTCTGGTCGGTCCACTTTAATTAGACGAACAACAACAACAACAACAACAACGACAACAACAACGACGACGACAGCTGAGTTTATCATGAAGAGGCACAAAACCCGGGTCCTCCTACACCACGACAAAACCCGGGTCCTCCTACACCAAGACAAAACCCGGGTCCTCCTACACCACGACAAAACCCGGGTCCTCCTACACCACAACAAAACTCGGGTCCTCCTACACCACAACAAAACTCGGGTCCTCCTACACCACAACAAGACCCGGGTCCTCCTACACCACGACAAGACCCGGGTCCTCCTACACCACGACAAAACCCGGGTCCTCCTACACCAAGACAAAACCCGGGTCCTCCTACACCACAAGAAGACCCGGGTCCTCCTACACCACAACAAGACCCGGGTCCTCCTACACCACAAGAAGACCCGGGTCCTCCTACACCACAACAAAACCCGGGTCCTCCTACACCACAAGAAGACCCGGGTCCTCCTACACCACAACAAAACCCGGGTCCTCCTACACCACAAGAAGACCCGGGTCCTCCTACACCACAACAAGACCCTGGTCCTCCTACACCACAAGAAGACCCGGGTCCTCCTACACCAAGACAAAACCCGGGTCCTCCTACACCACAAGAAGACCCGGGTCCTCCTACACCACAAGAAGACCCGGGTCCTCCTACACCACAACAAAACCCGGGTCCTCCTACACCACAAGAAGACCCGGGTCCTCCTACACCACAACAAAACCCGGGTCCTCCTACACCACAAGAAGACCCGGGTCCTCCTACACCACAAGAAGACCCGGGTCCTCCTACACCAAGACAAAACCCGGGTCCTCCTACACCACAAGAAGACCCGGGTCCTCCTACACCACGTCAGGTTTACGTTTGAGGATTATTGTTTTCTCTCATATTTCCTCCTTTTTTCGAGCTCATTTGTGAAGAAATAAAAAATCAATTCATGGAAATAAACACTCGGTGTCTTTTGCGTTCCGGCGTCCGAGTCAATTTAGATCTTGAGTGCGTTTCCACGCCACCGCTGCCATCGCCGCCGACGCCGCGGCGAGAGGCTTAATCGTTTCCCCACGTCACATGTTTCATCCCCGCTAACGTGATTTCTCCTCGTTATTGGAGCACGTACTCGGCTCCGCGGGGCCCCTCGGATGGGGAGGTATTAGAAAATAAGAGTTCATTTTCCCGCCTCGATCCCCTTTTTGCTGATTCCTTCATTACGCGGTGAGGGGGGGCGGGGTCGGGGGGGTCGGGGAGACACCAGAGCGCCACTTAATAAACAGAGGAGCATCACGTTGACATGTAACGAACCTGCCTGTCTCAGAAATACAACGCAGGAAGGAAACTTGAAAATAACTAAATAAATAAAGAATCAAATCATCAACACATGGGAACGAGCCGGAGGAGAAGAAGCCATCAGTCACACGTGGTTACACTCGGAGCGTTGCTTTGCCGACGCCATAAGAGGAGATAATTGTCTGTTTCAGTGCTGTTGCCTCTCTTTTGGTTGCATAACTAGATATTTACATCTGGGACTAATTACTCAGACCGGGTGTCAGAGTCGGGATTAACATCCACTTCGCTGTTTAGACTCCTTTATTAGCCGAGAACGAGCGCCGCCGCCGCCGCCGCCGCTTTGACCCCCCGTCAGAAAACAACAACTTCTTCTTCTTCTTCTGTTGTTGGTCTTCTTATTACAAACTTTTCTTTGAGATTGTTATTGATCAGTAAAAATAAAGAAGCTAAATCCAATGAAAAACCCCGATAAGTGATTCTGATCAAATAAAACTGACGTGAATCAATCCTGCGTTGTTGTCGCCATGACGACCGACTCATAGAAACTCTTTCAGGGAGGAGAAAAGCAAAAAATAGCGACATTTGCTTTTAGAAATCTACAACGCGTATCGATAATCAGCTGATCGTGATGTTAATTTGCTCTTTTCTTAGCGGAGCGTTTTCCTCACAGGGACGAACCATTACTTAAACATGTGGGGGGGGGGGGGGGGGGGGTGACATTCCTTGACCGCTATGACAATGGCAAACATATGCAAATGAAGAGAGGGAGAGTCTCGTTATGACCTCGCCGCCACGGCGACCTCCCGCCGGGACCCGAGCATGTCGGAGGGGGGAGGGGCTGATAAACGCCGTGGAAGATTAAAGGAGAACAGGTGTAACACTGTTGTTCTTATCTCTGCTTTTCTTCATCCCCCCCCCCCTAATGTATTCCATGGCCTATTTGCCTCGCTGCAGTGGAGGAACAGGTTTACATGTGCGGTGAGTCTTTGAAGTGAAAATGCAGACTAGCCCCCCCGCCGGAGCCCCAAAGCTCATCTAATCACGGGGCTAATTCCACTTATTAAGATTTGAGAGATAACTTTGATTCATCACAGTCCATCTCGCCCAATCGGCTCATCACTGTCGCAGCTAAGCTCATCCCTTTTGTTTCCGCTCCCTCCGGCGACGCCGAGAGCAGGAGGGGGGAGGAGGAGGGAGGAGGGGGGAGACCGAAGAGAAAGGAGAGAGGGAGAAGATATTAACAATATTAATGACCCGTGATTCTCGTCTCCTTAATGAGAAGGGTTATTAACTGTGATTATCCCGTGATGAAACGGCGGTAATTCTTGAAAGCTTGAGAAAACTCGCAACCCGACGTTGATCCTGTGATGTTTAAAGAAAGGGAGGAAAAAAAGGTGAGAGAGAGGGAGATAGAAATAAAAAAGGTGAGAAAGATGGAGATAAAACTAAAAAAAGGTGAGAAAGGGATATAAAAATAAAAAACAGGAGCTGCTTGAAGCAGGAAACCACATTTTCAGGAAGTCAAAATGAGTCGAATCTAAACCCTGAGGTTCTCGCCCTCGCCGCCGCGTCGCCTCACGAGTGGCGAGGCCAACGCACGCCGCCACCCGTCGGCCGCGTGACGCCGCTGAACGGCGTGTTTGAACACCTGATCTCACCGGATCCCTGACACAGCATTTCCAGCCTCGCTCGCCCACTTTTTTTATATTTTCTCATTCCAATTATAGAGAAGTTGCATTCTTGTGGAGTCCCTGTCGGCTCCATATGATTCTCTCAACAGATATGGGGGGGGGGGGGGGGGGGGGGGGGGGGTGAATCATTGATGTGCAGTCAGATTGCAGATCTGTGTGTGCGTGTGTGTGTGTGTGTGTGCGTGCGTGTGTGTGTGTGTGTGTGTGTGTGTGTGTGTGCGTGTGTGTGTGTGTGTGTGTGTGTGTGTGTGTGTGTGTGTGTGTGTGTGTGTGTGTGTGTGCGTGTGTGTGTGTGTGTGTGTGTGCGTGTGTGTGTGTGTGTGTGTGTGTGTGTGTGTGCGTGTGTGTGTGTGTGGAAGAAGGAGGTTAGCAGCAGACGGATAACAATCCTGAATTATGCATGTCTGTCCCCTTGTGAGTGGTGGAGGGGGGGGGGGGCGGGGGGTTGTGATGGCGACGGGGATGAGCTACACTCTCTCGGGACGAATTTGGATAAAAAAAAAAGAGAGTTCTGGTGTTGGAGAAGTCTGGGACCGCCGTGAGCGCTTCAGACGTTTAGCTCCGCGAACTCGGCTGACAACCGCAGACGGAACGCACAACAGTTACGTCGAATACATAATAACGCAGCTCGGTCGGCTGCTGCATTGTGGGTAACACAACTGACATGGTGTAAAGAGAGCGAGGGAGGGACTTTCACCCCGGAGACCGCCGTCAGTGTCAAAGTTTTAAAAGTTTCCCTAAAGTGGTTTCGTTGCCTCAACCTGACTTCCTGTGAAGACGGAACTTTATTTTGAAAGGACGTGATGCATGTCAAACCTAGCATGTAATGTACGTACAGTATATAATGTTGCTACGAGCAACCAATCAGCCGAAAGCCACCAGATAACACGGTCGCCAGTTAAAGTGAAACACCTGTAGACCCGGTCTGGATCCTGTAGACCCGGATTCACAGAAACACCTTCTAGATAACGATCCGGTCCTACGAGCCGCTGCAGATCTCAGACCAGCTACAAATTGGATTGTTTAGCATCGCTGACCTGTGGAGCAAGGCAGTCTGGGAAAGCAACAGCCTTGAGGCGTTATTAGATTCAATCGTTCCTTCATAAACAAAACCTTACTTTTCAAAAAAAAGGTAAATGTGGGCAGGCCAGCACTTTGTGGACACACTCCATTTATTTTCTCCAATTAAATCTCTTTAATTGGATTGAGGGCTGGCACCTGGTTTACACTCTGTCAACCACGCAATCCACAGTAATTGATGCCAGAGCTGAGTGTGTGTGTGTGTGTGTGTGTGTGTGGGATGTGTAGCGATGGGGGAGGGATTTAGAGCATGTCTCACTACTCCACGATTTCACTGGGATCAATTTATCAATGGCCCGCCTCGCTGTCCACACACACACACACACACAGACACACACACACACACACACACACACACACACACACACTCACACACACACACACACACACACACACACACACACACACACACACACACACACACACACACACACACACACACACACACACACACACGACTGTAGGCTTTACAGGGCGGTTAAATCCATAAAAGCATCATATTTTATATGCTGATGATACGCTTCTGTATAATATTTTAGGCCGCGATTGAAATCGATGTTTGTCGTTTAGCGACTTGAATGTTTTTTTTTTACCCTTTTTTCACGATTATTATTATTATTACTCCATTTTTCTTCGTCGTGTTTGAATAAATCCAATGATGTTTTGTTAAAAAGTACACAACGCAGGAACCATCAGGCACACTGTAAAAAATGTTCATCCCTTGTTTTTTTAAATATTGAATGAAAGTCAAAAGTTGATCATTAGATAATAAGTTAAAATAAAATTAAAAGTACAAATGTAGTTTAATTCCTGATTCAAAGTGTAAAGTGAATTATTATAAATGTGGTAATTTTTTCTAGAATAAAGTTAAGTATAAATTTGATGTAACAAATCCAGAAATTAACCGTAAATAATTTTTTTTAATAATATATATAAATGCACATTTAAAAGTTGAAAACATGCTAACGCTGTAGACACAAAGAACCAACCGGCGGCGAATACAAATGGCGCGCGGCCACACGTGGGGAAAACACGGCGAGGTACAAATCCGAAGAGATGCATCACGGCGCCGCGACGGCGACTTTAAAGACACTTTGAGAAACGCCCGGCTTCCTGAACGCCGCCGCTCTTCCACCGCTGCCACCGCCATACAAATGTAGAGAGACAGAGCGAGGGAGGGGGAGGCCGAGGGAGGGAGGGGGAGGCCGAGGGAGGGAGGGGGAGGCCGAGGGAGGGAGGGGGAGGCCGAGGGAGACCCGACACAGTAAATAAAAATACAATTTCCTCCAGTGACATGCCCATTCTGTTGGAAGCCTGACTCTAATTATTCTAAGCACTTTGAGGGATGGCTTTCCACCGCATTAATCTACACATCCCAGCAGCCCCGTCGCCGCACGCCACGCACTCCTAACTACCTCAGGACGCCCCCAAACTCACACCCTCCGAGGGGAGGGGGGTCGGCACGGCAACGCCTCACTGAACCTCCGAATCTCACAGCAACAACCTGCAACAATGTCAGGATCTCTCTCCCTCCAAAAAGCACGATAAATCACCACGGGAACTGTTGATCAATCAATGGAGCCTATCAATACTCTGCCGGGGCGAGGCTCCTCCCACAATGGCCAGAGACGAGGAGGCCATCTGTGGTTAAATGGTTTCTGTGCCGGAGCGGCGAGATTGATGCCGGCGTGCAAACGTTCACGTGACGACAGGAAGTTGTGATGGTGATACAACGTGTTTACATGTAGGATAATCACACACACACACACACACACACACACACACACACACACACACACACACACACACACACACACACACACACACACACACACACTCCTCACATTCTGGTCATGTTTATATGAAATCTAAACAAGATCAAACCATGTTTGAAACTCTGATGGAAGCTGTAAATCTGCCGCACGGCGATATCTGCTCTTTATAAACCCCCTCAGTGGGGGAGGAGGGGGGAGGAGGGGGGAGACGGGTGATACAGAAGTGGAGAGGCAGAGAGTTATCTTTCCTAATTAATCACCGCTTGGTTTTAAGTAAAAACTCCTTCATAACGGAGCCCCCCCCCCCCCCGCTGTTCTTCAACCCAACGAGACGCGTTGAAGCTACGAGGAGGTGAGTTTCTCCAGCTGTCAGCCAATCCAGTGAAGGAGGCGGAGCCTCTGAAGTGACATCACGATTTAAAGACCAAACAACAACAAGAAACAAAGAAAAATGATCATTATTTTATCATCACGAACACACGCTAAACTATAATTTATTCTGACTCAAGCGAATGGGGATTCATCCGCCGCAGAAAATAGTCCCCCAACACACGTGGTATTTCCTCACGTTTGAGGAGCATTTTCCCAATCACCAAAGTACTGAACCTTTTTTTTTAAAATCAAACTATATTTCTGAGCCTTTTTTTAAAGATGAATGTACTAAATGCCCTAAATGTAAATGAATGAATATCCAGGGTTAGGGGCGCGCTAGAGGAGCTAACACGGTATTTGTAGACGATAAAGGAAATATAGAATAACACCTGATCCTTACATTTAGACCTGCAGATTATTGTGAAGGAGACACAGATTTACTTTGTACAACACTTTAAAATATCTGCCGTTGTTATCCGAGGCAGCAGAAGATATAATTCCTCACGCCGGCTGCGAGACGTTGGCAGGTAAATTAACTTTTTTCCCCCTCCCTCCTCTCCAAGTTACCGTTCTCCCAAAACCTACGTGCCCTTCAGCAGAGCACTTATCCCTCTAGCGGCGCCGCCGGGTCGCCAGCAGCAGGAAAAGAGCGTTAGCATGCTGAGAGCTGCAGGGTGGAAGCCTGAAGACGGAAAGGCTGCACACTCAGCAAACACTGAATTAAAAAGGAGGGGAGGGACGGAAAAGAAACGTAATGACTGAATACATAAACAAGCCACCAGAAAACAAATAGATAAATAAAAGACCGTCATGTTTTTATTCACAGTTGAGGGCCGGAGTGAGGAATTTGTTCCAAAGACAAAAAGAAGGATGCTGCATTCGGTTTTATTTTATGTATTATTTTGGCACCTCATGAAGAATTTGAGACGTTAAAAAATGCTGCAAATCAGAAAATGAGCTGCAGAAATAATATAATGCCGTCAAAGACGTGAAAAAAATACACTGGTGTGAATTCTTTAGCAGCATGAAAGATAACACAAAACAAATGTGATAATGCACCAAAAAAAAGAAGTTTTATTTCTGTTTTTGAGACACTAATGCTGCAAGTTTCTGAGTCTGACAGTCCTGGTCTGGTCCTGGTCTGATCCTAGTCTGGTCCAGGACTACGGACAAGTAATAAAAAGGTTGTGCAGGAGCGTTTTAAGATGAAGAATAATAGAGAAAGTGTTCAGGTTCAAGTGACTAATCCCACTAATTAAATCTAAAACGCTGTTTCATCAAATATATAAACGTACTTTATAATCCGACCCAAAAGAAAAAAGCTTTAATTGGATAAAAATGGAAAAATAAAAACAAATCCGACCCTCTCAGTCAATCGGAGGAATAAAAACCCAGATGGCGATGCTGAAAACACTAATGTTGCTGTTTTATAAAATGCGAGTCAAACCTGCAGAAGAGGCCGCTCACGTCAACAACGTTAATGAACTTATTTCACTTATTAAAGCCTCTAAAAGAGAAAAGCATCCGGATGAAAACACAGCTCAGATACGAGCCGACGCCTCGCTACGGAAATGAGGACAAACATCGCAGACGTGTCACTTTAAGATGTTTAAGACTTATTATTTAAAAATCCTGGACCGACACCAATTAATGTGCCAAATATGTTTTTTTTTTTTTTTTTATCTCGGATGTTGTTAGCACCGTAATAAACCTGCAAATGTGTGACTTTTCCTCTCTCTTTATTGCCCCTCTCTCGGCTCCGTTTATTTATTTATTATTTTTTCCCACCCTGATACGCCAACAACCACCAAATTGGACCAAAAAAAAGAAAAGAAAAGTTTTCTCTCCTGACGCAACAAACCTGCATCGTATCACTCAAACCCTCACCATGCTTGACATCCGCTCATTTAAAGGGCCTCAACCCGGCTGTGTGTGTGTGTGTGTGTGTGTGTGTGTTTCTATGTGGACAGCTGACACAATGGAAACAGATTGGTCGCGGTTCCTGTGCAGGTTTTTTTTCCATCACGTGGCGGCGGGTGGAGGAGGCGGCGAGGCCTTAAGGGTCAGCGCTGTGGCGGCCGGCGGACACGAGGCACCGCGTCGGCCATTACTGGTAGCTAATTGGAGTTTTCCTCTGGGTCAGACCGGCCATCTGTGCAGAGACCCCCACTCAACCCCCCCCATCATTTTTAACACGATGTCACCGCTTGACGTGCCTCTCTTTCCCCCTGTTTTTAAGGACATGGAGGTGGTGGTGGGGGGGGGGGATTAAGGAAAGAATGTGATCTCCCTCCACCGCTGCTGCTGGTTAATAGGAAAAGTCTCTGTCTCCTCTGTGCACCATTCATCATGTCAAACGGTAATATCTTTAAAGGTCAGGCCGAGTCGTAAAGACAAAAAAAAAGAAAAGAAAAAAAAAGGCCTTGGCTAAACTTTCCCCGGGAAATATCCAGAGGTCTAATCACCAATCACCCAATCTGAAGTGTCTCTTTTGATTGGCTTTTGATGGCCTAGTTTCACAGTGAATCATTGCACGCACACACACACACACACACACACACACACACACACACACACACACACACACACACACACACACACACACACACACACACACACTGTTTTACTGTATGGAATTAAGCAGCGTTGAAGGGAAAATAGTGTAAAAAGAGTGAGATAAAATAGAAGGAAAGGTGTGGGGGAAATAAAAAGGAGAGGGCGAGAGAGGGAGGGAGAGAGGGAGAGAGGAGCTAAAGACTGCGACTGTCTGACAAGTGTCACGGCGGCGCTTCGATCCGGCCTTCCTCCGGCGCTAATGACTGTCAACACGACAAGCAGGGCCGTCTGAAGGGGAGAAAATTACTCGCTGAAAAGCAATTGACTGACCCCCATCATTTCTCAGGGAACCAGTGACCTGTGAATATTTCATTATGGGGAAAGTCGTGAGGCCCATATAAATGGTGGTGGTTGGAGAAGAGGAAGAGGAGGGGGGGGGGGTTGTTGATCTGCAGAAGAAGAAGGGAAGACCTGCATGTATTCACTACTCATACAATGCTTTATATTTAGTCAAAGAGCAGAAATGAAAGGATGGCAGCGAAGATATGTTCTTTTTAACCAAACATCAGGGCGGGCCTTCGGATTCAAGACGACGAAGAAGAAGACGAGAAAAAGAAAAGGATGAAAGGAAATCAATCCCCGGCGAAGGCTGATTGATCGGTGGAGTTTTTTTTTTCCTTCTTCTTTTTGGGACAATTTCATCAGCGGACTCCGCTAACCAGAGATGACACGACCCATATTGGAGGCAGAGAGGACGCATCGGGGAGATTAATACTCCGGCATCGGGGCAGTAAATACCCCCCTCCTCCCCCCTCCCCCCTCCTTTCTGTGACGACTTAATGCCAGAAAAATACTCCCACACTTTGTTTTTTTACTTTCTCAAACTTGGACCGGTCCGAGTGGGAAACAAAAAAACAGGAGTCAATTAGCCGGCACCTTAATCCTCGGAAGGAGATCTTCAAAAGGAAAACATACAGTCGGAGGTTTGGGGTTCGGTCTTAAGGATATAAATAAAAAGAGCTCGGAGATCGTCTCTGTTTATCCAACGAAAGAGCAGAAGGATTAGACCTGATCTCATCCCGGGAACCGCGTCTTCCATATTAACTTTCTTTACTCTTTTGGTTCAAAACTTGATTTTTTTATTATTACTTTGTGACAGTTCAGTTATCCGTTAACACTGAAGAAGGTTATAGTTTTAGTCTAATTTAATTAAAGATTTCTGGTCATTCTGACATTTTCTCTTTTATTCCAGAAGAAAAGTCAACAAGCGAAGGACGATCTGAAAAAGTGAAGTTCCCTCGTTCCGAACCGACGGAGGGAATACTGCTGATCCAGCAGATTGGGCAAGAAAGCATGAAATACTACATTATGAAGGGAGGGGAGGCACCAGGGCCTGATCATGGGGGCATGGGGGGTAATCGGGGGTCACGAGGGCCAGATGACTGATCGGGTGGACGTCGGGCAAAGTGACAATTTTGGGCGGATGGTAAATATTTCAACAGTGGAGGTCAAGCAAGCTTCGCTTTTTTAAAACACAATAGACCTTTAATAAAACATCCCACACACACACACACACACACACACACACACACACACACACACACACACACACACACACACACACACACACTCTGGTAATGGTTTCCTCGGTTGGCAGCAGCCAGAGAGAGAAAGTTGCCTTTTAGAAGAAAAAGAGCAGGATGAATTCTGGTCTGTGACCGTGACTGTCGGTGACATTTCACAATGATCCACATTTCACACGTTCTAATGCAAGGAAAGAAAGAGGGTCCTCCTCAGACCTCCTCAGTCCTCCTCAGTCCCTCGTCTCATGAATGGTTTAAAGAGCACGTCGGATCTCTAAGTGCACCGCCGACAAGGAGGATGAGAAAAAAAAAGTTAAATTATGATATTATTATTTTTTTTAAATCCTTGCTTCCGGCTCGTTAAGACTGGCGTGGCTCCAGCAGCTGATCTACAACACCAGGAAAGTTGATTAAAGCCCTGGATGTGAACTCCTCACCTGCTCGGCCTTTTCATCACTGGGGGGGGCAGATATGAGGGCGGGGCTTTTAATGCTGCCCTTGGAGGGTGTGTGTGGGTGGTTCTTTCAAACATCTCCAGGATTAAAAAAAAACAGTCTTATTTTCTTTTCCATCAAAAATGTGCCGTATCAAATAATACTAAAAAAAAACCTGATCCTGAACCTTCTTGGTTCCTCGTGGTGAATTAGCACTTATAATAAGCTGGAAATCCTATATATATATAAATAGGACTCTGTGTGACAAGAAGCGGTGCAATGCACACCCGGGCCCGAGCGTGTACCCTGCTGAACTCCCGACCCCATCACATCTACATCTCCTGACACGGTTCCTCGGAGCCGTGTGCCGTGATCCCAGAACCCATTCACCCGTTCACCCATTCTGAAACAATGAAATGGTCCACAATGACTCCTTGGACCGGATTCAATAGGTACTTCAAGAGGGGGGGGGGGGGGGGGGGGGGGACCTGCAGGGATTGGCTTAAATGATGAAAACTATTGTGTTCAGAAAAAAAAAAGAATCAATTGGTGCTTTTCACCGTAATTCAATTCTATTCACAAAGGGGGGGGGGGAGGCAATCTTAAAATGGAAATGCCACTTTGGCTTGAGAGAGAGGGAGGGAGAGAGAGAGGGAGAGAGAGGGAGAGAGAGAGAGAGAGGGAGGGAGGGAGGGAGAGAGGGATATAGTTTGCATGGTAAGACACCATCTCCTCCGTTTAGCGCAGCTCTCAATCATGTCGCTATGTGTCTTACAAACCACTGCAGGGTTTTGTGCTGAGCGCGACAGAACCCGACTAAAGTGGGTTATCGTTTTCAGTCAAATCATTACGAGGGGGGGGGGGGGCGAGCGATGCAGCACCAGCCGCACCTCCTTTTCCTTACATTTCTACACAAACCGCACTTCCTTTTTAATTGTGTTGGATATTTAAAAAGACACATTGGAGAGTTCAGATCGGTTTACAGCAGGAGACAGACGAGACGAGAGAGGTATATATATATATATATATACATATATATATATATATATATATATATATATATATATATATATATATATATATATATATTCTGTCCTATCAAGGCAGAGCAACACATTCAGCTGCTTTGAGGGAAGAAGAAGAAGAAGTTCAGCAGGATGTCGCTTATCTCTCTCCCACTCAGTAAAAGTGTGGTTGAGACTCCGGTCAGCATCCTTAACCGCTATCTGCCACCCCCTCCCTCCCTCCTCCCCTCCCTCCCTCACCTGCCTCCCCCCTGAGCTGCTCTGGGACCAGCTCAGTTTCAACCGGACGGGATGAAGCAGACGAGGAAGTTGGACCGGGTCTGAAGAAGGGGAAGGTGGGGGGAGTGTTCAGGTCGGGGTCTCTTCTCTCCTGCATCATTAATGAAGGCGGTTGACGCCCCTCAGGCAGCAGCAGCAGCAGCGCCCGCTTCCCCACCGCGGCCTGGAGGTTTGAATCCGGGGGCCGAGGTGTTATATATATATAAAACTATGGTAATGGCCGAGGTGAAGCCGGGTCCTCCTCCTCCACTTTGGCAGGCGGTGCCGTATAATCAGTCATGACTGCACAGAGCCGGAGAGAGGTCCTCCTCCTCACTTTATTCAGTTTTTTGTTGGGGGGGTCTGGCACACGTCGGCACTCCGTCGTGAAGTTTACGAGTAATAACCATTTTACAAAAAGAGACTCCATCACGCCGATCTGCCAAAAACATGAAAGCCGGCTGTCTTTTTTTTCCTCCCCGTGAAATTTAATCTGGACTGGAAACGACGAGACGAACAATGAACTAATTAAAAAGATGTTTCTGGGTTTTTTTTCTCAAAAACTCAAGTTTGATTGAATCCTGGATAAGTTGCTTTTTTCAAAGAGAGACGGATGTCAGAGGCTGTTTACTGTAAAACACAGGATGGAGACAGACTGATGATGGGGGGGGGGGGGGGGGGGGGGTCTACTCTCCTTTCATCTCAGAGAACACAACCATCACAACCATGTCACATTTGTTGCCTCCTCACATTTCCTGATCAAAGTGCCTTTAGTTCAGTTCCAAAGCCTTCAACAATCATTCTGGGAGTTGAACTTTCCGTCCGAGTGCGATCGATAATACTTTCTGTTTACTTTAGTTTTTTTTTGGTGATTTCTGCTAAAACCACGTCACATAAACTAGGCCAGACCTGTAATCCAGAGATAGAGAAGACGCATCACATGACCCATCCTGTGGGACGGGAGGTGTGGAAGTGTGTGTGACGTCCGCCGGCGTTTCCTGAATCTGTTTGTTTTTGTACAGCAAGCGGGAAGGATGAAGATCACCGACTCCCCCATCGCTCATGCAAATGGAAGAATCCAAAAATATCAATGCATTGTCTTTGTGTGATTCCCAATCTGTTCTCACAGCTGGAGGAGGATGACTTTTGGGGCTATTCAGCCGCCATACGGCGTCTTCTCTCCGGCTAGTTGAGAGAAAACATCCAAAATATACATTCAGGAATGTATTTTACTGGTTCGTCTATTTGCTTCTGTAAATTTAAAAGTTTTCTACAAAACTAAGCTGCTCGGAAACACAAGGAGTTTCCTTCAAAACTTCACGATGCCGAGATACTGCCTCATTTGCATATTTAAAAACATAAATCATCAGTCAGTCAGTCAGTCAGTAATCAACTGGGGAAGTTTCATTACGATATCTATAAGTTCATTGTTTTTATTCACCTGCAGTGCTTTAAATAATCCTCTCTTAATGTAGGAATCATATAGGAATAAAGTTAATAATCGTCATATTTATTTTATTAAAGTATATATCTGAATATCTGCAGCCTGTTATGAGTTTTATAAAGTTTGGATGTAAAACTTTGCTTCAATGTCAGACGTCGTCTTTTATTTCTCACTTTTAACTTCAACAACAGCCATACAGACGTAAATTCTAACGGCGGAGGATAATTCCTATTTCCACTCGTTGGTCTTAAACGTTAAGCTTATTACACACCTGCGGTCGCAGCGTTCGTTACATGTAGCCAGATAATTAGTCATAAAAGCGGCGGACGCCGGCTCGGCTCGTAAGCCTCCGGGACGAGTTTACTGTTGACTTCATGAATCCACACGTTACTCCGGCACATGAAGGGGTGGCGTGCAGCGACGGCGCTGTTTACAGACGTACGGAGTCGCTGTTAAATATTTGATTCCACGCCACCTGCTTTTATAGCCATCACCCCGAGAGACGGACGGTTTGTTTGAAAGAGCAAAGTCGGAATATAACTGCAACATTAAACAAATATTTGTGTAAAAAAACAAACACGTCGGATTTTCAAGGAGTTCTTTGCCAAAAAAAAGAAATCAGATTTGGGGACATTTGTGTCGCTGTTGACACAAAGTGCTTGTCGGTTCCATTCAAACGTGGAGATTTCACAGAGAAGGACTCAATGCTAATCGACACATGAATGAAGCCAGGGAGGCGAGCTTTATTCAGGACGCCGCAACCGCTGCACCACCCCCACCCCCCGCCCAGAATAGCCTTCAGCTTTACTGTATCTCCGGCTCTTTGTTAGCGCCTCGAGTCCCTCGGCCTGCTGCTGCCGCATTCTGAGCAACAGAAAAAAGGCGACAACAAAACACTTGTTTTTAGAAGGAGAGGCTGAATCTGATTCAACTTCAGAGGATTACAGGGACAAAAGGAGGGAGGAGGTGGTGGTGGTGGTGGTGGTGGTGGGGGGGGGGGGACTCGTGTAGACTAAAACGTGGACTCGTTGTCTTGCAGGAAAAGCCGGTCGCTGCTGCCCGAGTGGGAATGAACCGCTCCAGAAAAAGAGGCCAGGGCCTTGGCAAGGTAATTAACCGAGGGGGCTTGTTTCACATGCAGAGTCCATTAAGTGCCATGTCACACTGATGTCAGGGTAAAGGTAGCACACACACACACACACACACACACACACACACACACACACACACACACACACACACACACACACACACACACACACACACACACACACACACACACACGCTTTTCAAATGGGGGCCGAGAGCATTTGAGGTGGAGATAGTGAAGTGAGAACGACAGAGGGGAAAACGAACAGGGAGAAGCCGGTCCCTCCCTAATCAGCAACCCCCCCATTCCAGGTCCAGGTCTAGCCATCGATCGGCCGGCTCTACCACCCCAGCGCCCTGATGAGGACCATGGGGGGGAGGGGTATACCCTGTAATTGCCCTGCCTCGGTTACCACCAGCCTTTACTGCAAAAATTGCCCCCTCACACCAACCGACGGAGCAACGATTCAGCTGGCAAAGCTGAGAAAAGAAAAGGGGCCCCAGACGTGATCCCATTAGGCTCCGGATGACCACACCAGACCAGTGGAAGGGCTGCATTAGCTGAGGGAGGAAGTGGGAAACGCTCCCCCCCCCACAACCACAACGGTGAACAAACCGCACACCTGACACACACACACACACACACACACACACACACACACACACACACACACACACACACACACATATACCTTTGCTCAGAGTGCTGCTGCGTCTCAGATAACATTGTCCCACTGAAGAGACTTCCACACAAGCTAACTGAGGTTTATCTCCCACTTAACAGATGAGCCAAAGGAAACGAGAGAGGCACCCGGGGACCGGAGCGAGGAGAGAGGGAGGATGATGAGGATGATGAAGGAGGAGGTGAAGACGAGGAGGCGATCGTCTCTGAGTGCTCTTAAAACAACGATCACGCCGAGCGTCGCCTTAAAAACTTGATTGCAGGGAGCGGCGAGCGGGCGGCGGTGACGGATGGAGGTGGGCCCCGCGGCCGCCGCGAGCTGCCGTTAACGCCGCCCCAGAGCAGCACTGCAATTAAAACACGGACCTGGACACTAAGACGGGGGGAGGGAGGAGGAACAGCCGAACCGAACACTGTGCTGATCCGACTGTCCCCGAGAATAGGGCCATGTATTTTTAATCAATGTCAAAAGTGATGAAGTGTGTGTTTGCCTCAAAAAAAAAAAAAAATCCCCCTGACAAACACAAACGGAGAACCGTCCCCCGAGAGGGACAGAACATCCCGGCAACTGACCCCAGAACAGCCTCCTCCTCCTCCTCCGCTTCACTTATAGATAGAAAAAAAACATTTCCTCATTAGCATGACATGAAAAAAAACAGCCTCGTTTTGGAAACGCAATTAACATTTTTAATAACAATAAATACCCGTCGGATAAGTGGGGCCCCGGCCCCGGCCGATAATTAGAAATCAGCGGATCGGGCGGGCCATCCCTCAAGACGGACACATGCTGACTTTCCTGCAGGTTATCTGGTATCGGGAATCATTCCTGAAGCATAAACAAGCCGGAGATCGGCTGGCCCGCCTCCAACAGCCTGTCTCCTCAATTCTACAGGCCTCTTTTCCCCTTTCAGCCAATTCAGCCCCAAATATCGATCCACGGGGAGGGAGGGAGGGAGGGAGGGAGAGAGAGGGAGAGAGGGAATGAGAGAGGGAGAGAGAGAGGGAATGACAGAGAGAGGGAGGGAGAGAGGGAATGAGAGAGGGAATGAGAGAGAGAAATTGAAAGGAAGGGGTGGGGGGCGGAAATCGAGGCCAAAAAGGTGAGGTATGTGGGTAAGTTGCAGAGGCAGAAAGTTTCTCAGCAGATTCATTCAACGCACACACACACACATACACACATACACACACACACACACACACACGCACGCACACACACACACACACACACACACACACGTGACCAAAAGCGATGCAGTTAGAAGAAAGTACATCTCATACTCGAAGCCGCCGCAGCAACGCCGTAATAAGATCGCTAGACCCGTGAAAGCCCGGCGACCCGGAAGAAGAATGCTCGGTGACCCCTGACCTGAAGCGCGGAGGCATTAAGTGAAGGGGGCGGGGCATCAAGGAGGCTTCTGGGTGATCGAACAGAATGGACGGGAGCTGGCAGGGCTTAAAGAACGAAGCCACAACCACAATCTCTGTGATGCATCGTCCTCATAAGTTGTCTGGGCTTTTATGGGACTTGTTACAGTCTTGCCCCCCCCCCCCCCCCCCCCCCATCTGGAGTGCATTGCTCTGTATGTAATCTGACGAGGACCATTGATGCGATTACAGGAAATTAAATTACAACACATTCTCCGAAGCACTACGCCTTATCAAAGAGAGACCGTTGAAATGCTCATCGGAGAAGAGCCGGATGTTTTGTAGTGGACGCCTTGTGACGACCCTTGACCCCTACAGGAAGGAGCCAGCAGCTCGGGGGGGGGGGGGGGGGGTAAAAATGGTGCCGTCAAAAGGCTGCACATAGTTTTTACACACTATAAAATATGCATTTGCTAAGTGGTACAGCATTTTACCCTTTGAGAGGTTCATGCATTGTTTAGGCAGCGGAGAGGAGGAGGAGGAGGAGGAGGAAGAGGAGGAAGAGGAGGAAGTGGAGGAGGAGGAGGAGGAAGAGGAGGAGGAGGAAGTGGAGGAGGAGGAGTAAGAGGAGGAGGAGGAGAAGTGCTCAGAAATGGGGCCAAACAGCATTGTTGATTTATGTGCAGTCACCTATGTGGAGGAGGAGGAGGAGGAGGAGGAGGAGGAGAAGTTGCACCGTGATCAGCCACCGTGCAGTGTCGCAGAGGTTAAACCATCCCTAAATCCAACTTACTGTATTTTTAATTGCGCGTGTTCTCGGATGTCAATTAAGTTGAAGAAGGAAGTTAACACCCCCCCCCCCCCAGCAGCAGATGGCGTTCTGCGGAGCGCCGCCCGGCAGCGCTGACTGATCTGCTGCTGCCGACAGCCTCACGTTGCCTCCCTGTCTGCTGCTGCACACACACACACACACACACATACGATGCAAACCCTGCAATGCTGTCATCAGGGGGGGGGGGTGTTATGAAATAAAAGGCCGACCCAGACTGGTTGATCCCCCTCTGGCTCATCACCACTAATGTTACGGCAGCCGTAAGTGACATAAAAGACTAAAAAAAGCAGCCGACTCAGTTCTCCAAATCTAGGAACCTGCAGCTGGGTCACACCTCCGACAATCCTGTATCCCCCCCACCCCCCTCCAGGCCCCGCCCCCTCGCATCTCCACATTCACAACAATAGCCGACGCTAATGCACGGGGCCCAGAAGTGGCGGCTGCATTCCTGGCAAACACAAGCCCATCTTTAACCTCTTTACAGTGCACATGATATACTTTGCAAGCAGAGGCCAACGCTTTATCCATTATGAATGAAGCCATATTACTCCGGGCATTAGCAATGTATGAGCTGGGCTTTAGAAACACAAGGTCTGGGGGGGGGGGGTTCTAGCCGCCCTGCCACTCCTTTCCTCCCTCCACGTTGTTTTCCTCCCCTTCCCCAGCCACGTGCTGCAGCCTCCCGCGGATGCAGCCTGACAGCTCGGCGAGGTTTTTTTTTTCAGGGGCCACGCCCGGAGGGTGGTGCCCCTCCGCTGATCTTAGATCTGCTCACTCTCCGGCTCGCCTCGACCTCCTCGCTCGCACTGCCCGCCGTCTGATCTCAACACATCTATTCAGATGGTATCTGGTTTCTCAGAGCCATTCGGCTGAAACTTTAATGAAATGCAAGAAAATAAAAAAAAGAATACGATTGTGCCTGTTCCCAACATCCCCATCCCCCACAGCTCACCATGCATTTTTCATAAATCTGTCAATTCACATTCGCCTTTAATACGGCTTCGCTTTCTCTCTTTGAGTTCGTAATAAGGAGGTCACGTTGAAGGGAAAAACCCCGACCACGATGTCACGAATATGTTGATATCAGCACCCGAGCAAGAAAAGCGTGGACGACTTCATTTCAGCATCGAGCTCGCCGCCGCCGTCGGATCTAACGGACAAATCGATGAGTGCGGCGCTTGCAAAGAGATGAGTGGAGCATCTTTACTGCTTACTTCTGGCATTCTGGCGGCGCGGAGAGAGAAAAGGTGGGAAGATGGAGATGGTGGAGCTGTGGGAGTCCCTCAGGGCTGCAGCCCTTCCCTCCTCCTCCCTCCCTCCCTCCCCTACTGTGAGACAACCAGATTACAGCCGTCCCCCGGTGGTGGGGGGGAGACCGGCTCCCATCAGGGCGCCACAATCCCCCGCTGGTTGCCAGTACTTCAAACCCCCCCCTACAACAACACGCTCCGGCCATTAACCAGTGTGGTCGTGCATCGCATTACTGGTTCCAGTGCAATGTGATTACTGGTTTGTGTGGTTTTCTCAAAGCAAACATTAATGAGAGGGAGAAAGCACAGAACGTTACGAGCTTTATGAGTTTCTACGACGGCGTAGCAGGGCCGTAGGGGAAAAAAACGGTGCCGAGGGGGGGGGGGGGGGGGGATACTCAGAGAAAAATGTCTCAAATGAGCCACTTTTAAAACTCACAAATATATATTTATAATGAATCCATCCCAACGTGTGACAACGCCTCGTTAAGGTCCTTAGGGTGATGATGTTGGGTTAACATGCTAGCTGTAGCTTCCACTTGTTGTCATAGCAACGGCAAACATCCGGTGTTAGCAGAACCAAACAACTTGTTTATATCGGCTAAATATATTCATAAAGTGGCAAATCTGAATATTGCCCCCCTCTCTGGGCTATGTTTTTGTTTTTTCTACAGTGAGCCCCCCCCCCGTTGTAAAAAAACACAAAAAGGGAAATGAACATCATCTCAGTCGGGTTTTCAGCCACAACACAAATGGCGGAGGACAGGAAAGGGAGTGTGGTGAGCAGCCGAGCGGCAAAGAGTGTGTGTGTGTGTGTGTGTGGGGGGGGGGGTTGGACGAGGCCTATTATGACAGGAAGCTCCACTCATCAGCCATTCAGGGCGCTGTAAGAGGAGACATAAATCAATGGCGTGCCAATTATGACACCACACTGAGGCCGTGTGAGTGCAGCGAATTAGCCGCACAAATCTTCAGTATCGGGTTCGGTTTAGATGGAGCTGCTGCTGGAAGTTGGGGGGGGGGGGCAACTCATTGTATTCCTGTTTATCTCTTTTTGTTCTCATTCAGCATCCCCCCCCCCCCCACTGAAAACCATCGTACCCCCCTCCCTCTCATATTATGGAGTCTTCCACCGAAGCATCCGAGGTGAAAGCTGCGAGACTGCAGTCGCCACACATCAAGCACTCCGCTCTCGTATTTCATTCTCTCACACCGAGATTTCTCTCTCTTTAAGAACATTAAACTACACCTGACACCTCCTCCTCCACACACACACACACACACACACACACACACACACATACACACACACACACACACACACACACACACACACACACACACACACACACACTTTGGCAGAGTGCAATCAAGCCAGCGTCCCGGCCGGCCTCAGAGAGGCGGCGGCGGCGTTCAGCTGGGCCCCGAACACGAAGCCTCGACACCGCCGAGCAGCTGCATCCCAGAACTGAGATTCTGATTAAATGGAAACAGAACAGCCCATTAAAGTCATTAACATACATCTAGAGTATGCATGGGGGGGGGGGGGAGGGGCTGTATGGGGGGGTGCATATATTAGGAAAAAGATCCGCTGATAGGACTTGAAAGAGCATATCTTGCAAAAGCTTCTATATATATTATTCATCACTCAGACATCAAAAAGGAGACTTTGTAATGACCTTTTTTTATTTTTTATTCATATGCAAAGGTAATGCAGATCCAGGATCAGGGAGATTCGAGCAGCGAGGCTGCAGGATTGGACGTGGAGCTGCTTTGTATCTTTATATCACCGCATGCTTGGTCTCATTTCTCCAGATTAAGACGACGCCGGTTATCTTGCACGTCGGGAGTGAAACTAAAGAAAAGCGTGACTAAAATGGGAATATGATGTAAATGTTTACTGATTTTTATTGATTTTTTGAAGATATTTTGAATATTTGGATATCAGAAACTTAGATAATACATTTGCGAAGATAGGTAAAATATAAAACATAATATATAATACACAATATTGCTAGTACAATCTACTATTGTAATTTATTATGTTGTTGATTGAGTGCAAAGTATTCCACATATCGTGATATAAGACTACTACCTTTTTCCCTTAGCCCGTAAATCGCTAATACTAATGCTCTAGCATTGTTAGTTAGCACTGATGCTAACCACTAGCATTAAAAAAACTTCACTCAACTTCACAAATGTTGTTGAGAGCGTAAGCGGATCGTAAGTCTGACAGTCTTTACGGCACCTCTTACCGTAACCATGACAACAGTCAGCATCCTAGCGATTAGCATTAGCATTTAGCTCTAGGGTGATGACTATCAAGTGAAGTTTTAAAAACAGCAATATTTTTATGTTTTGACGCGATATTGATTCGAGCAAACTGGGTTTAGTTGTTGAATGGACTCATTCATATTAAGTTGTTTATTATACTTTTTATATTTTTGGCACATTTATTTCCTTTAGTTGTCCTTTTTTTAAACCTATGCAGCTTATTGTCAGCTTTTTTCCCAGCCTGAGCTTAAATCAGTCTCCCTAATTAGTGGAGATTATATTTAGACACCGTAAGTCTTCTAATAAAGTTTGTTGCCTTAAAATCGCTCTGGTTTACTTTTAACCCCAAACCTCAGGAGGCCGTTTTTAAACCTCTTCCTGTTGCAAATACACTCATTAAGGAAAAAAGACACGGAGATCTCAAGATTAAAGTATTTGTTACCAGAACTTTTGATTTGCAATATTTCAAGTTGTGTTATAAGTGTGTTAGTTGGTTGCCCCCGGCGATCCCCGCTGGTTTCCACTCGTTGATAAATCAGGTTTTAATTGTACGCTGACCTTGATGAAACGGACGGACATCGTTCATCAATTAGGAGTGCAACGGGGTGACGGAGGGAGAAAAGTGTCTGCTGACAGAATTATTTTTCATCTCGTCTGCGACTCGGTCAGCCCCCCCCCCCCCCCCCTCCCCATCTCTCCAGGGTTCCTCC
>NW_028155292.1:0-15537 GCF_963514095.1 Eutrigla gurnardus | reverse complement strand
GGAAGGATGACTGACCAAACACACCCACGGAGGCACTGGCTGGGTAGGTTAGAGGAAAGAAATAGAGAGACAGGTGCACTACCTGTCCCCCCAAAGGTGCACGGTCCATCTTGTACATGGGGGATGATCAGACGCCCCTCCCCATCACCTCTAATTGGGTTTGTTGTCGCGGTGTATATATATAATAACGTATTTGTTTTATCTAGTTGAGTTTTTTTATCATCAAATTAAATCTTATATCAAGTATAACTTATTTGTTTTAATACACCACTCTTTTTCTTGTTTTCATTGTGTTTACTATTTTTTTGTTGTTTTTAACTTTTTTGTTTGGCATCATGTTGTTTTTTTAATAATTCCCTCCCTTGTTTGAGTTGGTTAACCTTGTTTTTCTTCTGCATGTGGCGTCGACGTTTCGTCTTGATTCGGACTTCTTCAGGTTGCCATCATACAGGTAAGTATCGGTAAGTAATTGAGTTGGTAAGTATCGGTAAGTAATTGAGTTTCTCTGGGGAGATGTTGCTCCTCCGAAGTTCCCCGCCAAACTGATGCACTTCATGTTCTGCTCTCCCTTTTATACTCCGCCTCTGTACGAAACAATTTGTGTTCAGCCAATTTGTGTTTATGTATTGGATATGTTTTTATATTCCCTGTGTTTGCAATAAAGATGAATTTGTTTACCCTTTCAATTTGTATTTATTGTGTTTGTATTAAAAATGAATTTATTTACCCTTATCAAATTATATTTAATTTATATACCCTACTATCCATATTCCTCCTCCTTCTTCCTTTCCTTTCCTTCTTCCCATCTCCCATCCTTTACTCATAACCGGTGTCCAAATTAGTGTACCTCGTATATTTATTTTGCCATTTCCACTTGGGTTTATGTTAAGGCCATATACGGTAAAATCAATTTAGGGCCTCTGGGGCCAACTTACGGGCTAGAGTCAGGGTTTGGTGTTAGGATTAGGGTTGGGAACCAAATTGGGATAAGTCCTGGGGTTGGGGTCTGAGCCACAAATGGGGCTAGTCTTTAGAAAAACCAAATTAAAATTGGGATTAAGGTTAGGGTTAGGGGCTGGAGTAGGGGTTAGGTTAGCATAATTTAGCTTGATACTGGGGGAAGGATGACTGACCAAACACACCCACGGAGGCACTGGCTGGGTAGGTTAGAGGAAAGAAATAGAGAGACAGGTGCACTACCTGTCCCCCCAAAGGTGCACGGTCCATCTTGTACATGGGGGATGATCAGACGCCCCTCCCCATCACCTCTAATTGGGTTTGTTGTCGCGGTGTATATATATAATAACGTATTTGTTTTATCTAGTTGAGTTTTTTTATCATCAAATTAAATCTTATATCAAGTATAACTTATTTGTTTTAATACACCACTCTTTTTCTTGTTTTCATTGTGTTTACTATTTTTTTGTTGTTTTTAACTTTTTTGTTTGGCATCATGTTGTTTTTTTAATAATTCCCTCCCTTGTTTGAGTTGGTTAACCTTGTTTTTCTTCTGCATGTGGCGTCGACGTTTCGTCTTGATTCGGACTTCTTCAGGTTGCCATCATACAGGTAAGTATCGGTAAGTAATTGAGTTGGTAAGTATCGGTAAGTAATTGAGTTTCTCTGGGGAGATGTTGCTCCTCCGAAGTTCCCCGCCAAACTGATGCACTTCATGTTCTGCTCTCCCTTTTATACTCCGCCTCTGTACGAAACAATTTGTGTTCAGCCAATTTGTGTTTATGTATTGGATATGTTTTTATATTCCCTGTGTTTGCAATAAAGATGAATTTGTTTACCCTTTCAATTTGTATTTATTGTGTTTGTATTAAAAATGAATTTATTTACCCTTATCAAATTATATTTAATTTATATACCCTACTATCCATATTCCTCCTCCTTCTTCCTTTCCTTTCCTTCTTCCCATCTCCCATCCTTTACTCATAACCGGTGTCCAAATTAGTGTACCTCGTATATTTATTTTGCCATTTCCACTTGGGTTTATGTTAAGGCCATATACGGTAAAATCAATTTAGGGCCTCTGGGGCCAACTTACGGGCTAGAGTCAGGGTTTGGTGTTAGGATTAGGGTTGGGAACCAAATTGGGATAAGTCCTGGGGTTGGGGTCTGAGCCACAAATGGGGCTAGTCTTTAGAAAAACCAAATTAAAATTGGGATTAAGGTTAGGGTTAGGGGCTGGAGTAGGGGTTAGGTTAGCATAATTTAGCTTGATACTGGGGGAAGGATGACTGACCAAACACACCCACGGAGGCACTGGCTGGGTAGGTTAGAGGAAAGAAATAGAGAGACAGGTGCACTACCTGTCCCCCCAAAGGTGCACGGTCCATCTTGTACATGGGGGATGATCAGACGCCCCTCCCCATCACCTCTAATTGGGTTTGTTGTCGCGGTGTATATATATAATAACGTATTTGTTTTATCTAGTTGAGTTTTTTTATCATCAAATTAAATCTTATATCAAGTATAACTTATTTGTTTTAATACACCACTCTTTTTCTTGTTTTCATTGTGTTTACTATTTTTTTGTTGTTTTTAACTTTTTTGTTTGGCATCATGTTGTTTTTTTAATAATTCCCTCCCTTGTTTGAGTTGGTTAACCTTGTTTTTCTTCTGCATGTGGCGTCGACGTTTCGTCTTGATTCGGACTTCTTCAGGTTGCCATCATACAGGTAAGTATCGGTAAGTAATTGAGTTGGTAAGTATCGGTAAGTAATTGAGTTTCTCTGGGGAGATGTTGCTCCTCCGAAGTTCCCCGCCAAACTGATGCACTTCATGTTCTGCTCTCCCTTTTATACTCCGCCTCTGTACGAAACAATTTGTGTTCAGCCAATTTGTGTTTATGTATTGGATATGTTTTTATATTCCCTGTGTTTGCAATAAAGATGAATTTGTTTACCCTTTCAATTTGTATTTATTGTGTTTGTATTAAAAATGAATTTATTTACCCTTATCAAATTATATTTAATTTATATACCCTACTATCCATATTCCTCCTCCTTCTTCCTTTCCTTTCCTTCTTCCCATCTCCCATCCTTTACTCATAACCGGTGTCCAAATTAGTGTACCTCGTATATTTATTTTGCCATTTCCACTTGGGTTTATGTTAAGGCCATATACGGTAAAATCAATTTAGGGCCTCTGGGGCCAACTTACGGGCTAGAGTCAGGGTTTGGTGTTAGGATTAGGGTTGGGAACCAAATTGGGATAAGTCCTGGGGTTGGGGTCTGAGCCACAAATGGGGCTAGTCTTTAGAAAAACCAAATTAAAATTGGGATTAAGGTTAGGGTTAGGGGCTGGAGTAGGGGTTAGGTTAGCATAATTTAGCTTGATACTGGGGGAAGGATGACTGACCAAACACACCCACGGAGGCACTGGCTGGGTAGGTTAGAGGAAAGAAATAGAGAGACAGGTGCACTACCTGTCCCCCCAAAGGTGCACGGTCCATCTTGTACATGGGGGATGATCAGACGCCCCTCCCCATCACCTCTAATTGGGTTTGTTGTCGCGGTGTATATATATAATAACGTATTTGTTTTATCTAGTTGAGTTTTTTTATCATCAAATTAAATCTTATATCAAGTATAACTTATTTGTTTTAATACACCACTCTTTTTCTTGTTTTCATTGTGTTTACTATTTTTTTGTTGTTTTTAACTTTTTTGTTTGGCATCATGTTGTTTTTTTAATAATTCCCTCCCTTGTTTGAGTTGGTTAACCTTGTTTTTCTTCTGCATGTGGCGTCGACGTTTCGTCTTGATTCGGACTTCTTCAGGTTGCCATCATACAGGTAAGTATCGGTAAGTAATTGAGTTGGTAAGTATCGGTAAGTAATTGAGTTTCTCTGGGGAGATGTTGCTCCTCCGAAGTTCCCCGCCAAACTGATGCACTTCATGTTCTGCTCTCCCTTTTATACTCCGCCTCTGTACGAAACAATTTGTGTTCAGCCAATTTGTGTTTATGTATTGGATATGTTTTTATATTCCCTGTGTTTGCAATAAAGATGAATTTGTTTACCCTTTCAATTTGTATTTATTGTGTTTGTATTAAAAATGAATTTATTTACCCTTATCAAATTATATTTAATTTATATACCCTACTATCCATATTCCTCCTCCTTCTTCCTTTCCTTTCCTTCTTCCCATCTCCCATCCTTTACTCATAACCGGTGTCCAAATTAGTGTACCTCGTATATTTATTTTGCCATTTCCACTTGGGTTTATGTTAAGGCCATATACGGTAAAATCAATTTAGGGCCTCTGGGGCCAACTTACGGGCTAGAGTCAGGGTTTGGTGTTAGGATTAGGGTTGGGAACCAAATTGGGATAAGTCCTGGGGTTGGGGTCTGAGCCACAAATGGGGCTAGTCTTTAGAAAAACCAAATTAAAATTGGGATTAAGGTTAGGGTTAGGGGCTGGAGTAGGGGTTAGGTTAGCATAATTTAGCTTGATACTGGGGGAAGGATGACTGACCAAACACACCCACGGAGGCACTGGCTGGGTAGGTTAGAGGAAAGAAATAGAGAGACAGGTGCACTACCTGTCCCCCCAAAGGTGCACGGTCCATCTTGTACATGGGGGATGATCAGACGCCCCTCCCCATCACCTCTAATTGGGTTTGTTGTCGCGGTGTATATATATAATAACGTATTTGTTTTATCTAGTTGAGTTTTTTTATCATCAAATTAAATCTTATATCAAGTATAACTTATTTGTTTTAATACACCACTCTTTTTCTTGTTTTCATTGTGTTTACTATTTTTTTGTTGTTTTTAACTTTTTTGTTTGGCATCATGTTGTTTTTTTAATAATTCCCTCCCTTGTTTGAGTTGGTTAACCTTGTTTTTCTTCTGCATGTGGCGTCGACGTTTCGTCTTGATTCGGACTTCTTCAGGTTGCCATCATACAGGTAAGTATCGGTAAGTAATTGAGTTGGTAAGTATCGGTAAGTAATTGAGTTTCTCTGGGGAGATGTTGCTCCTCCGAAGTTCCCCGCCAAACTGATGCACTTCATGTTCTGCTCTCCCTTTTATACTCCGCCTCTGTACGAAACAATTTGTGTTCAGCCAATTTGTGTTTATGTATTGGATATGTTTTTATATTCCCTGTGTTTGCAATAAAGATGAATTTGTTTACCCTTTCAATTTGTATTTATTGTGTTTGTATTAAAAATGAATTTATTTACCCTTATCAAATTATATTTAATTTATATACCCTACTATCCATATTCCTCCTCCTTCTTCCTTTCCTTTCCTTCTTCCCATCTCCCATCCTTTACTCATAACCGGTGTCCAAATTAGTGTACCTCGTATATTTATTTTGCCATTTCCACTTGGGTTTATGTTAAGGCCATATACGGTAAAATCAATTTAGGGCCTCTGGGGCCAACTTACGGGCTAGAGTCAGGGTTTGGTGTTAGGATTAGGGTTGGGAACCAAATTGGGATAAGTCCTGGGGTTGGGGTCTGAGCCACAAATGGGGCTAGTCTTTAGAAAAACCAAATTAAAATTGGGATTAAGGTTAGGGTTAGGGGCTGGAGTAGGGGTTAGGTTAGCATAATTTAGCTTGATACTGGGGGAAGGATGACTGACCAAACACACCCACGGAGGCACTGGCTGGGTAGGTTAGAGGAAAGAAATAGAGAGACAGGTGCACTACCTGTCCCCCCAAAGGTGCACGGTCCATCTTGTACATGGGGGATGATCAGACGCCCCTCCCCATCACCTCTAATTGGGTTTGTTGTCGCGGTGTATATATATAATAACGTATTTGTTTTATCTAGTTGAGTTTTTTTATCATCAAATTAAATCTTATATCAAGTATAACTTATTTGTTTTAATACACCACTCTTTTTCTTGTTTTCATTGTGTTTACTATTTTTTTGTTGTTTTTAACTTTTTTGTTTGGCATCATGTTGTTTTTTTAATAATTCCCTCCCTTGTTTGAGTTGGTTAACCTTGTTTTTCTTCTGCATGTGGCGTCGACGTTTCGTCTTGATTCGGACTTCTTCAGGTTGCCATCATACAGGTAAGTATCGGTAAGTAATTGAGTTGGTAAGTATCGGTAAGTAATTGAGTTTCTCTGGGGAGATGTTGCTCCTCCGAAGTTCCCCGCCAAACTGATGCACTTCATGTTCTGCTCTCCCTTTTATACTCCGCCTCTGTACGAAACAATTTGTGTTCAGCCAATTTGTGTTTATGTATTGGATATGTTTTTATATTCCCTGTGTTTGCAATAAAGATGAATTTGTTTACCCTTTCAATTTGTATTTATTGTGTTTGTATTAAAAATGAATTTATTTACCCTTATCAAATTATATTTAATTTATATACCCTACTATCCATATTCCTCCTCCTTCTTCCTTTCCTTTCCTTCTTCCCATCTCCCATCCTTTACTCATAACCGGTGTCCAAATTAGTGTACCTCGTATATTTATTTTGCCATTTCCACTTGGGTTTATGTTAAGGCCATATACGGTAAAATCAATTTAGGGCCTCTGGGGCCAACTTACGGGCTAGAGTCAGGGTTTGGTGTTAGGATTAGGGTTGGGAACCAAATTGGGATAAGTCCTGGGGTTGGGGTCTGAGCCACAAATGGGGCTAGTCTTTAGAAAAACCAAATTAAAATTGGGATTAAGGTTAGGGTTAGGGGCTGGAGTAGGGGTTAGGTTAGCATAATTTAGCTTGATACTGGGGGAAGGATGACTGACCAAACACACCCACGGAGGCACTGGCTGGGTAGGTTAGAGGAAAGAAATAGAGAGACAGGTGCACTACCTGTCCCCCCAAAGGTGCACGGTCCATCTTGTACATGGGGGATGATCAGACGCCCCTCCCCATCACCTCTAATTGGGTTTGTTGTCGCGGTGTATATATATAATAACGTATTTGTTTTATCTAGTTGAGTTTTTTTATCATCAAATTAAATCTTATATCAAGTATAACTTATTTGTTTTAATACACCACTCTTTTTCTTGTTTTCATTGTGTTTACTATTTTTTTGTTGTTTTTAACTTTTTTGTTTGGCATCATGTTGTTTTTTTAATAATTCCCTCCCTTGTTTGAGTTGGTTAACCTTGTTTTTCTTCTGCATGTGGCGTCGACGTTTCGTCTTGATTCGGACTTCTTCAGGTTGCCATCATACAGGTAAGTATCGGTAAGTAATTGAGTTGGTAAGTATCGGTAAGTAATTGAGTTTCTCTGGGGAGATGTTGCTCCTCCGAAGTTCCCCGCCAAACTGATGCACTTCATGTTCTGCTCTCCCTTTTATACTCCGCCTCTGTACGAAACAATTTGTGTTCAGCCAATTTGTGTTTATGTATTGGATATGTTTTTATATTCCCTGTGTTTGCAATAAAGATGAATTTGTTTACCCTTTCAATTTGTATTTATTGTGTTTGTATTAAAAATGAATTTATTTACCCTTATCAAATTATATTTAATTTATATACCCTACTATCCATATTCCTCCTCCTTCTTCCTTTCCTTTCCTTCTTCCCATCTCCCATCCTTTACTCATAACCGGTGTCCAAATTAGTGTACCTCGTATATTTATTTTGCCATTTCCACTTGGGTTTATGTTAAGGCCATATACGGTAAAATCAATTTAGGGCCTCTGGGGCCAACTTACGGGCTAGAGTCAGGGTTTGGTGTTAGGATTAGGGTTGGGAACCAAATTGGGATAAGTCCTGGGGTTGGGGTCTGAGCCACAAATGGGGCTAGTCTTTAGAAAAACCAAATTAAAATTGGGATTAAGGTTAGGGTTAGGGGCTGGAGTAGGGGTTAGGTTAGCATAATTTAGCTTGATACTGGGGGAAGGATGACTGACCAAACACACCCACGGAGGCACTGGCTGGGTAGGTTAGAGGAAAGAAATAGAGAGACAGGTGCACTACCTGTCCCCCCAAAGGTGCACGGTCCATCTTGTACATGGGGGATGATCAGACGCCCCTCCCCATCACCTCTAATTGGGTTTGTTGTCGCGGTGTATATATATAATAACGTATTTGTTTTATCTAGTTGAGTTTTTTTATCATCAAATTAAATCTTATATCAAGTATAACTTATTTGTTTTAATACACCACTCTTTTTCTTGTTTTCATTGTGTTTACTATTTTTTTGTTGTTTTTAACTTTTTTGTTTGGCATCATGTTGTTTTTTTAATAATTCCCTCCCTTGTTTGAGTTGGTTAACCTTGTTTTTCTTCTGCATGTGGCGTCGACGTTTCGTCTTGATTCGGACTTCTTCAGGTTGCCATCATACAGGTAAGTATCGGTAAGTAATTGAGTTGGTAAGTATCGGTAAGTAATTGAGTTTCTCTGGGGAGATGTTGCTCCTCCGAAGTTCCCCGCCAAACTGATGCACTTCATGTTCTGCTCTCCCTTTTATACTCCGCCTCTGTACGAAACAATTTGTGTTCAGCCAATTTGTGTTTATGTATTGGATATGTTTTTATATTCCCTGTGTTTGCAATAAAGATGAATTTGTTTACCCTTTCAATTTGTATTTATTGTGTTTGTATTAAAAATGAATTTATTTACCCTTATCAAATTATATTTAATTTATATACCCTACTATCCATATTCCTCCTCCTTCTTCCTTTCCTTTCCTTCTTCCCATCTCCCATCCTTTACTCATAACCGGTGTCCAAATTAGTGTACCTCGTATATTTATTTTGCCATTTCCACTTGGGTTTATGTTAAGGCCATATACGGTAAAATCAATTTAGGGCCTCTGGGGCCAACTTACGGGCTAGAGTCAGGGTTTGGTGTTAGGATTAGGGTTGGGAACCAAATTGGGATAAGTCCTGGGGTTGGGGTCTGAGCCACAAATGGGGCTAGTCTTTAGAAAAACCAAATTAAAATTGGGATTAAGGTTAGGGTTAGGGGCTGGAGTAGGGGTTAGGTTAGCATAATTTAGCTTGATACTGGGGGAAGGATGACTGACCAAACACACCCACGGAGGCACTGGCTGGGTAGGTTAGAGGAAAGAAATAGAGAGACAGGTGCACTACCTGTCCCCCCAAAGGTGCACGGTCCATCTTGTACATGGGGGATGATCAGACGCCCCTCCCCATCACCTCTAATTGGGTTTGTTGTCGCGGTGTATATATATAATAACGTATTTGTTTTATCTAGTTGAGTTTTTTTATCATCAAATTAAATCTTATATCAAGTATAACTTATTTGTTTTAATACACCACTCTTTTTCTTGTTTTCATTGTGTTTACTATTTTTTTGTTGTTTTTAACTTTTTTGTTTGGCATCATGTTGTTTTTTTAATAATTCCCTCCCTTGTTTGAGTTGGTTAACCTTGTTTTTCTTCTGCATGTGGCGTCGACGTTTCGTCTTGATTCGGACTTCTTCAGGTTGCCATCATACAGGTAAGTATCGGTAAGTAATTGAGTTGGTAAGTATCGGTAAGTAATTGAGTTTCTCTGGGGAGATGTTGCTCCTCCGAAGTTCCCCGCCAAACTGATGCACTTCATGTTCTGCTCTCCCTTTTATACTCCGCCTCTGTACGAAACAATTTGTGTTCAGCCAATTTGTGTTTATGTATTGGATATGTTTTTATATTCCCTGTGTTTGCAATAAAGATGAATTTGTTTACCCTTTCAATTTGTATTTATTGTGTTTGTATTAAAAATGAATTTATTTACCCTTATCAAATTATATTTAATTTATATACCCTACTATCCATATTCCTCCTCCTTCTTCCTTTCCTTTCCTTCTTCCCATCTCCCATCCTTTACTCATAACCGGTGTCCAAATTAGTGTACCTCGTATATTTATTTTGCCATTTCCACTTGGGTTTATGTTAAGGCCATATACGGTAAAATCAATTTAGGGCCTCTGGGGCCAACTTACGGGCTAGAGTCAGGGTTTGGTGTTAGGATTAGGGTTGGGAACCAAATTGGGATAAGTCCTGGGGTTGGGGTCTGAGCCACAAATGGGGCTAGTCTTTAGAAAAACCAAATTAAAATTGGGATTAAGGTTAGGGTTAGGGGCTGGAGTAGGGGTTAGGTTAGCATAATTTAGCTTGATACTGGGGGAAGGATGACTGACCAAACACACCCACGGAGGCACTGGCTGGGTAGGTTAGAGGAAAGAAATAGAGAGACAGGTGCACTACCTGTCCCCCCAAAGGTGCACGGTCCATCTTGTACATGGGGGATGATCAGACGCCCCTCCCCATCACCTCTAATTGGGTTTGTTGTCGCGGTGTATATATATATAATAACGTATTTGTTTTATCTAGTTGAGTTTTTTTATCATCAAATTAAATCTTATATCAAGTATAACTTATTTGTTTTAATACACCACTCTTTTTCTTGTTTTCATTGTGTTTACTATTTTTTTGTTGTTTTTAACTTTTTTGTTTGGCATCATGTTGTTTTTTTAATAATTCCCTCCCTTGTTTGAGTTGGTTAACCTTGTTTTTCTTCTGCATGTGGCGTCGACGTTTCGTCTTGATTCGGACTTCTTCAGGTTGCCATCATACAGGTAAGTATCGGTAAGTAATTGAGTTGGTAAGTATCGGTAAGTAATTGAGTTTCTCTGGGGAGATGTTGCTCCTCCGAAGTTCCCCGCCAAACTGATGCACTTCATGTTCTGCTCTCCCTTTTATACTCCGCCTCTGTACGAAACAATTTGTGTTCAGCCAATTTGTGTTTATGTATTGGATATGTTTTTATATTCCCTGTGTTTGCAATAAAGATGAATTTGTTTACCCTTTCAATTTGTATTTATTGTGTTTGTATTAAAAATGAATTTATTTACCCTTATCAAATTATATTTAATTTATATACCCTACTATCCATATTCCTCCTCCTTCTTCCTTTCCTTTCCTTCTTCCCATCTCCCATCCTTTACTCATAACCGGTGTCCAAATTAGTGTACCTCGTATATTTATTTTGCCATTTCCACTTGGGTTTATGTTAAGGCCATATACGGTAAAATCAATTTAGGGCCTCTGGGGCCAACTTACGGGCTAGAGTCAGGGTTTGGTGTTAGGATTAGGGTTGGGAACCAAATTGGGATAAGTCCTGGGGTTGGGGTCTGAGCCACAAATGGGGCTAGTCTTTAGAAAAACCAAATTAAAATTGGGATTAAGGTTAGGGTTAGGGGCTGGAGTAGGGGTTAGGTTAGCATAATTTAGCTTGATACTGGGGGAAGGATGACTGACCAAACACACCCACGGAGGCACTGGCTGGGTAGGTTAGAGGAAAGAAATAGAGAGACAGGTGCACTACCTGTCCCCCCAAAGGTGCACGGTCCATCTTGTACATGGGGGATGATCAGACGCCCCTCCCCATCACCTCTAATTGGGTTTGTTGTCGCGGTGTATATATATAATAACGTATTTGTTTTATCTAGTTGAGTTTTTTTATCATCAAATTAAATCTTATATCAAGTATAACTTATTTGTTTTAATACACCACTCTTTTTCTTGTTTTCATTGTGTTTACTATTTTTTTGTTGTTTTTAACTTTTTTGTTTGGCATCATGTTGTTTTTTTAATAATTCCCTCCCTTGTTTGAGTTGGTTAACCTTGTTTTTCTTCTGCATGTGGCGTCGACGTTTCGTCTTGATTCGGACTTCTTCAGGTTGCCATCATACAGGTAAGTATCGGTAAGTAATTGAGTTGGTAAGTATCGGTAAGTAATTGAGTTTCTCTGGGGAGATGTTGCTCCTCCGAAGTTCCCCGCCAAACTGATGCACTTCATGTTCTGCTCTCCCTTTTATACTCCGCCTCTGTACGAAACAATTTGTGTTCAGCCAATTTGTGTTTATGTATTGGATATGTTTTTATATTCCCTGTGTTTGCAATAAAGATGAATTTGTTTACCCTTTCAATTTGTATTTATTGTGTTTGTATTAAAAATGAATTTATTTACCCTTATCAAATTATATTTAATTTATATACCCTACTATCCATATTCCTCCTCCTTCTTCCTTTCCTTTCCTTCTTCCCATCTCCCATCCTTTACTCATAACCGGTGTCCAAATTAGTGTACCTCGTATATTTATTTTGCCATTTCCACTTGGGTTTATGTTAAGGCCATATACGGTAAAATCAATTTAGGGCCTCTGGGGCCAACTTACGGGCTAGAGTCAGGGTTTGGTGTTAGGATTAGGGTTGGGAACCAAATTGGGATAAGTCCTGGGGTTGGGGTCTGAGCCACAAATGGGGCTAGTCTTTAGAAAAACCAAATTAAAATTGGGATTAAGGTTAGGGTTAGGGGCTGGAGTAGGGGTTAGGTTAGCATAATTTAGCTTGATACTGGGGGAAGGATGACTGACCAAACACACCCACGGAGGCACTGGCTGGGTAGGTTAGAGGAAAGAAATAGAGAGACAGGTGCACTACCTGTCCCCCCAAAGGTGCACGGTCCATCTTGTACATGGGGGATGATCAGACGCCCCTCCCCATCACCTCTAATTGGGTTTGTTGTCGCGGTGTATATATATAATAACGTATTTGTTTTATCTAGTTGAGTTTTTTTATCATCAAATTAAATCTTATATCAAGTATAACTTATTTGTTTTAATACACCACTCTTTTTCTTGTTTTCATTGTGTTTACTATTTTTTTGTTGTTTTTAACTTTTTTGTTTGGCATCATGTTGTTTTTTTAATAATTCCCTCCCTTGTTTGAGTTGGTTAACCTTGTTTTTCTTCTGCATGTGGCGTCGACGTTTCGTCTTGATTCGGACTTCTTCAGGTTGCCATCATACAGGTAAGTATCGGTAAGTAATTGAGTTGGTAAGTATCGGTAAGTAATTGAGTTTCTCTGGGGAGATGTTGCTCCTCCGAAGTTCCCCGCCAAACTGATGCACTTCATGTTCTGCTCTCCCTTTTATACTCCGCCTCTGTACGAAACAATTTGTGTTCAGCCAATTTGTGTTTATGTATTGGATATGTTTTTATATTCCCTGTGTTTGCAATAAAGATGAATTTGTTTACCCTTTCAATTTGTATTTATTGTGTTTGTATTAAAAATGAATTTATTTACCCTTATCAAATTATATTTAATTTATATACCCTACTATCCATATTCCTCCTCCTTCTTCCTTTCCTTTCCTTCTTCCCATCTCCCATCCTTTACTCATAACCGGTGTCCAAATTAGTGTACCTCGTATATTTATTTTGCCATTTCCACTTGGGTTTATGTTAAGGCCATATACGGTAAAATCAATTTAGGGCCTCTGGGGCCAACTTACGGGCTAGAGTCAGGGTTTGGTGTTAGGATTAGGGTTGGGAACCAAATTGGGATAAGTCCTGGGGTTGGGGTCTGAGCCACAAATGGGGCTAGTCTTTAGAAAAACCAAATTAAAATTGGGATTAAGGTTAGGGTTAGGGGCTGGAGTAGGGGTTAGGTTAGCATAATTTAGCTTGATACTGGGGGAAGGATGACTGACCAAACACACCCACGGAGGCACTGGCTGGGTAGGTTAGAGGAAAGAAATAGAGAGACAGGTGCACTACCTGTCCCCCCAAAGGTGCACGGTCCATCTTGTACATGGGGGATGATCAGACGCCCCTCCCCATCACCTCTAATTGGGTTTGTTGTCGCGGTGTATATATATAATAACGTATTTGTTTTATCTAGTTGAGTTTTTTTATCATCAAATTAAATCTTATATCAAGTATAACTTATTTGTTTTAATACACCACTCTTTTTCTTGTTTTCATTGTGTTTACTATTTTTTTGTTGTTTTTAACTTTTTTGTTTGGCATCATGTTGTTTTTTTAATAATTCCCTCCCTTGTTTGAGTTGGTTAACCTTGTTTTTCTTCTGCATGTGGCGTCGACGTTTCGTCTTGATTCGGACTTCTTCAGGTTGCCATCATACAGGTAAGTATCGGTAAGTAATTGAGTTGGTAAGTATCGGTAAGTAATTGAGTTTCTCTGGGGAGATGTTGCTCCTCCGAAGTTCCCCGCCAAACTGATGCACTTCATGTTCTGCTCTCCCTTTTATACTCCGCCTCTGTACGAAACAATTTGTGTTCAGCCAATTTGTGTTTATGTATTGGATATGTTTTTATATTCCCTGTGTTTGCAATAAAGATGAATTTGTTTACCCTTTCAATTTGTATTTATTGTGTTTGTATTAAAAATGAATTTATTTACCCTTATCAAATTATATTTAATTTATATACCCTACTATCCATATTCCTCCTCCTTCTTCCTTTCCTTTCCTTCTTCCCATCTCCCATCCTTTACTCATAACCGGTGTCCAAATTAGTGTACCTCGTATATTTATTTTGCCATTTCCACTTGGGTTTATGTTAAGGCCATATACGGTAAAATCAATTTAGGGCCTCTGGGGCCAACTTACGGGCTAGAGTCAGGGTTTGGTGTTAGGATTAGGGTTGGGAACCAAATTGGGATAAGTCCTGGGGTTGGGGTCTGAGCCACAAATGGGGCTAGTCTTTAGAAAAACCAAATTAAAATTGGGATTAAGGTTAGGGTTAGGGGCTGGAGTAGGGGTTAGGTTAGCATAATTTAGCTTGATACTGGGGGAAGGATGACTGACCAAACACACCCACGGAGGCACTGGCTGGGTAGGTTAGAGGAAAGAAATAGAGAGACAGGTGCACTACCTGTCCCCCCAAAGGTGCACGGTCCATCTTGTACATGGGGGATGATCAGACGCCCCTCCCCATCACCTCTAATTGGGTTTGTTGTCGCGGTGTATATATATAATAACGTATTTGTTTTATCTAGTTGAGTTTTTTTATCATCAAATTAAATCTTATATCAAGTATAACTTATTTGTTTTAATACACCACTCTTTTTCTTGTTTTCATTGTGTTTACTATTTTTTTGTTGTTTTTAACTTTTTTGTTTGGCATCATGTTGTTTTTTTAATAATTCCCTCCCTTGTTTGAGTTGGTTAACCTTGTTTTTCTTCTGCATGTGGCGTCGACGTTTCGTCTTGATTCGGACTTCTTCAGGTTGCCATCATACAGGTAAGTATCGGTAAGTAATTGAGTTGGTAAGTATCGGTAAGTAATTGAGTTTCTCTGGGGAGATGTTGCTCCTCCGAAGTTCCCCGCCAAACTGATGCACTTCATGTTCTGCTCTCCCTTTTATACTCCGCCTCTGTACGAAACAATTTGTGTTCAGCCAATTTGTGTTTATGTATTGGATATGTTTTTATATTCCCTGTGTTTGCAATAAAGATGAATTTGTTTACCCTTTCAATTTGTATTTATTGTGTTTGTATTAAAAATGAATTTATTTACCCTTATCAAATTATATTTAATTTATATACCCTACTATCCATATTCCTCCTCCTTCTTCCTTTCCTTTCCTTCTTCCCATCTCCCATCCTTTACTCATAACCGGTGTCCAAATTAGTGTACCTCGTATATTTATTTTGCCATTTCCACTTGGGTTTATGTTAAGGCCATATACGGTAAAATCAATTTAGGGCCTCTGGGGCCAACTTACGGGCTAGAGTCAGGGTTTGTGTTAGGATTAGGGTTGGGAACCAAATTGGGATAAGTCCTGGGGTTG
>NW_028155293.1:0-2000 GCF_963514095.1 Eutrigla gurnardus | reverse complement strand
CTTTAACTGTGATGTGTTGGCCAGCGGTGTTGTCAGGTCTAACACCAAATGATCCGTTTTCTCTGCATCTTTATTCCAGCCGTGTTTTGCAGAGGTCGAGTTTCCAGAATCGAACTTCGTGGATCAAATTGAAGTGCTGCTGAAAGACGCCGAAGAGAAGGAACGGTATTTCCAGGTTTGTGATTTGTTTCTTTGAATGTGTGTTTTATGTTGAACTTATAACATCTTACATGTAAGTCTTAGATGCAACAGATTGTGTATAATATGGAGTCGTTGTGGATTTGATTATTTCTTCCAGGATGTTTTTCCGATGGATTTTGGGCCTGAATATGACAGCGCTCTACAGGTGCTAATGCTGGATTTCCTGTCCAGACTGGAGAAACTCCTTCCAGTACCAGACATTCAGCAGGTACTGAGACATACATCTGCTTAGGAAGCACAGAAAAGGAGGCTCCTTTTCCTCAAGAACTAGCCTGAGCATAATCATATTTAAAAATGTTTTCAGGACCAAATTAGTCAAACATGTCAGGAACTGCTTCTAGCTAATTCAGCCATGTTGTAAACAAGTAGAGGCACCAAAAAGGAGCTCAGGTCAGCCAACAATGTAACTCATTGCATTTCAATGACTTCCTGTTTACATCCCCCTAATACATTCATATTAACCTTTCCCTCTTTCAATATCAATTTCAATATGTTTGGCACAACAACATGGTTCCTGGAACACTGATATATTCATCTTCACATTAAAATACAGTTTTTCTCCTGAGATATCGACAAAAAACATCAAAACATGTTACATAAAAATACAAGTTTAATACAACTTGCATGCAAATGAATGGCATTGCTTTTATTAGAGACAGTCATTTTAGATCAAATAAACAACGCTGTGATATTCAAAAGATTGAATGACCTAAACCCAGAGACATAACGGCCTCGGAGTGTTTTTACACATCGTTTCAACATGACTGGCAGTGAACGACGGTAAAACAGGGAGGCTGAGCTGTAATGATGTGTTAGACATGGATGTACTGGATGCTGAGCGTGTCTTTCTTTCGTTCTTTTTTACTGTAATCTTGCATCTGTTCCCCAGACTGCATCCATGCTCAGTGCCGTCCCATCTGCCCTGGAGGAGTGTGTGCACTCTGTTCCCGACCCACAGCACCTGAAAACCGTGCTCCTGTACCACACGACACTAGGACACTTGGATTTATCTGGTGAGTCACATCTGGGCTGCATGTCCTGTATTTAAGCCTTCATATCTATTTTTGTTTCTAGCAGCTAACCATGAGGCTAACAGCATTGTTCTTCTCCCCACAGATGAGATCCAAACCATTCCCTCTTCCTTTGGGAATTGCATCCTCTCGTCGCTGTCTCTCCCTCAGCTGGAGAAGGTGATGATTGATGCAGACCAGATACAGTTACAGCCTCCATCGGAGCAGATAGAAGGCTGCATGACGGTCCAGGTGGAGGGGGAGACGGTGACACTGCTGGACTACATACAGATTGAACAGCCGTCAGGTTTGGTTGAGCCTGATGACGAGGAAGAAGAGGAATTAAACGAGGAGGAATGAATGAGGATGTCGGCGATGCCCTGAAGCCAGCAGCTTTTCAGCCACTGAAACAAAGCAAACGGCTCCAGGTAAAGAGAGAAGCTGGAAAAGAAGCAGAGTCGACGGCAGCGAAGAGGCAAAGAAAAAAGTATTCCGATAATAAGACGTGTCCTGTGTGCAATAAGATTTTCCTGCGGGCTGCAGCTATGAGACGACACCAGGAAACGCACTCGGCCAATCGGGAGTTCAAGTACAAGTGTGCCAACTGTGACAAACGATTCAGGGACCATTACGACATGAACCGGCACAACATGCGCGTTCACGAGAAGGACGAGACCGGCAGCAGTTTTAAAGACGAGGAGGCGGAAGATGCCAGCACTTCTGAGATGGCGGAAAACAAAAATTGCAGTCTGTGTGGGAAGTACTTCGGCCGCCGGGTGGACATGGAGC
>NW_028155294.1:0-27022 GCF_963514095.1 Eutrigla gurnardus | reverse complement strand
GCTGTTATTTGCAGGTAACACACGTTTTAACCACTATTGCTGTGTCAGTTGTCAAATAAGCTGCATTCTTCATGTCCACCGAGATCAACACATTTAAGTCATAAACAGCACTCTGGAGTGGATCTGCTTTCGTTTCAATGTGATTCCAGTGTCTTTGAACACAAAATGGCGTCCAAACATCAAATAAGTGCAAAACAATGCTTTTACAAGTTTAATGTGGTAAAAAGGCTGTAATAGCTGTTTCACAGCAGGGAAGAGGCTTTTAAGCTGTTATTTGCAGGTAACACACGTTTTAACCACTATTGCTGTGTCAGTTGTCAAATAAGCTGCATTCTTCAATGTCCCACCGAGATCAAACACATTTAAGTCATAACAGCACTCTGGAGTGGATCTGCTTTCGTTTCAATGTGATTCCAGTGTCTTTGAACACAAAATGGCGTCTTAACATCAAATAAGTGCAAAACAATGCTTTTACAAGTTTAATGTGGTGAAAAGGCTGTAATAGCTGTTTCACGCAGGGAAGAGGCTTTTAAGCTGTTATTTGCAGGTAACACACGTTTTAACCACTATTGCTGTGTCAGTTGTCAAATAAGCTGCATTCTTCAATGTCCCACCGAGATCAACACATTTAAGTCATAACAGCACTCTGGAGTGGATCTGCTTTCGTTTCAATGTGATTCCAGTGTCTTTGAACACAAAATGGCGTCTAAACATCAAATAAGTGCAAAACAATGCTTTTACAAGTTTAATGTGGTGAAAAGGCTGTAATAGCTGTTTCACGCAGGGAAGAGGCTTTTAAGCTGTTATTTGCAGGTAACACACATTTTAACCACTATTGCTGTGTCAGTTGTCAAATAAGCTGCATTCTTCAATGTCCCACCGAGATCAACACATTTAAGTCATAACAGTGGATCTTCTTTCGTTTCAATGTGATTCCAGTGTCTTTGAACACAAAATGGCGTCTAAACATCAAATAAGTGCAAAACAATGCTTTACAAGTTTAATGTGGTGAAAAGGCTGTAATAGCTGTTCACAGCGCAGGGAAGAGGCTTTTAAGCTGTTATTTGCAGGTAACACACATTTTAACCACTATTGCTGTGTCAGTTGTCAATAAGCTGCATTCTTCAATGTCCCACCGAGATCAACACATTTAAGTCATAACAGTGGATCTTCTTTCGTTTCAATGTGATTCCAGTGTCTTTGAACACAAATGGCGTCTAACATCAAATAAGTGCAAAACAATGCTTTTACAAGTTTAATGTGGTGAAAAGGCTGTAATAGCTGTTTCACGCAGGGAAGAGGCTTTTAAGCTGTTATTTGCAGGTAACACACGTTTTAACCACTATTGCAGTGTCAGTTGTCAAATAAGCTGCATTCTTCAATGTCCCACCGAGATCAACACATTTAAGTCATAAAAGCACTCTGGAGTGGATCAGCTTTCGTTTCAATGTGATTCCAGTGTCTTTGAACACAAAATGGCGTCTAAACATCAAATAAGTGCAAAACAATGCTTTTACAAGTTTAATGTGGTAAAAAGGCTGTAATAGCTGTTTCACGCAGGAAGAGGCTTTTAAGCTGTTATTTGCAGGTAACACACGTTTTAACCACTATTGCTGTGTCAGTTGTCAAATAAGCTGCATTCTTCAATGTCCCACCGAGATCAACACATTTAAGTCATAACAGCACTCTGGAGTGGATCTGCTTTCGTTTCAATGTGATTCCAGTGTCTTTGAACACAAAATGGCGTCTAAACATCAAATAAGTGCAAAACAATGCTTTTACAAGTTTAATGTGGTGAAAAGGCTGTAATAGCTGTTCACGCAGGGAAGAGGCTTTTAAGCTGTTATTTGCAGGTAACACACATTTTAACCACTATTGCTGTGTCAGTTGTCAAATAAGCTGCATTCTTCAATGTCCCACCGAGATCAACACATTTAAGTCATAACAGTGGATCTTCTTTCGTTTCAATGTGATTCCAGTGTCTTTGAACACAAAATGGCGTCTAAACATCAAATAAGTGCAAAACAATGCTTTTACAAGTTTAATGTGGTGAAAAGGCTGTAATAGCTGTTCACGCAGGGAAGAGGCTTTTAAGCTGTTATTTGCAGGTAACACACATTTTAACCACTATTGCTGTGTCAGTTGTCAAATAAAGCTGCATTCTTCAATGTCCCACCGAGATCAACACATTTAAGTCATAACAGTGGATCTTCTTTCGTTTCAATGTGATTCCAGTGTCTTTGAACACAAAATGGCGTCTAAACATCAATAAGTGCAAAACAATGCTTTTACAAGTTTAATGTGGTGAAAAGGCTGTAATAGCTGTTTCACGCAGGGAAGAGGCTTTTAAGCTGTTATTTGCAGGTAACACACGTTTTAACCACTATTGCAGTGTCAGTTGTCAAATAAGCTGCATTCTTCAATGTCCCACCGAGATCAACACATTTAAGTCATAAAAGCACTCTGGAGTGGATCAGCTTTCGTTTCAATGTGATTCCAGTGTCTTTGAACACAAAATGGCGTCTAAACATCAAATAAGTGCAAAACAATGCTTTTACAAGTTTAATGTGGTAAAAAGGCTGTAATAGCTGTTTCACGCAGGGAAGAGGCTTTTAAGCTGTTATTTGCAGGTAACACACGTTTTAACCACTATTGCTGTGTCAGTTGTCAAATAAGCTGCATTCTTCAATGTCCCACCGAGATCAACACATTTAAGTCATAACAGCACTCTGGAGTGGATCTGCTTTCGTTTCAATGTGATTCCAGTGTCTTTGAACACAAAATGGCGTCTGAACATCAAATAAGTGCAAAACAATGCTTTACAAGTTTAATGTGGTGAAAAGGCTGTAATAGCTGTTTCACGCAGGGAAGAGGCTTTTAAGCTGTTATTTGCAGGTAACACACGTTTTAACCACTATTGCTGTGTCAGTTGTCAAATAAGCTGCATTCTTCAATGTCCCACCGAGATCAACACATTTAAGTCATAACAGCACTCTGGAGTGGATCTGCTTTCGTTTCAATGTGATTCCAGTGTCTTTGAACACAAAATGGCGTCTTAACATCAAATAAGTGCAAAACAATGCTTTTACAAGTTTAATGTGGTGAAAAGGCTGTAATAGCTGTTTCACGCAGGGAAGAGGCTTTTAAGCTGTTATTTGCAGGTAACACACGTTTTAACCACTATTGCAGTGTCAGTTGTCAAATAAGCTGCATTCTTCAATGTCCCACCGAGATCAACACATTTAAGTCATAAAAGCACTCTGGAGTGGATCTGCTTTCGTTTCAATGTGATTCCAGTGTCTTTGAACACAAAATGGCGTCTAAACATCAAATAAGTGCAAAACAATGCTTTTACAAGTTTAATGTGGTGAAAAGGCTGTAATAGCTGTTTCACGCAGGGAAGAGGCTTTTAAGCTGTTATTTGCAGGTAACACACGTTTTAACCACTATTGCAGTGTCAGTTGTCAAATAAGCTGCATTCTTCAATGTCCCACCGAGATCAACACATTTAAGTCATAAAAGCACTCTGGAGTGGATCTGCTTTCGTTTCAATGTGATTCCAGTGTCTTTGAACACAAAATGGCGTCTAAACATCAAATAAATGCAAAACAATGCTTTTACAAGTTTAATGTGGTGAAAAGGCTGTAATAGCTGTTTCACGCAGGGAAGAGGCTTTTAAGCTGTTATTTGCAGGTAACACACATTTTAACCCACTATTGCTGTGTCAGTTGTCAAATAAGCTGCATTCTTCAATGTCCCACCGAGATCAACACATTTAAGTCATAACAGTGGATCTTCTTTCGTTTCAATGTGATTCCAGTGTCTTTGAACACAAAATGGCGTCTAAACATCAAATAAGTGCAAAACAATGCTTTTACAAGTTTAATGTGGTGAAAAGGCTGTAATAGCTGTTCACGCAGGGAAGAGGCTTTTAAGCTGTTATTTGCAGGTAAGCTGCATTCTTCAATGTCCCACCGAGATCAACACATTTAAGTCATAACAGTGGATCTTCTTTCGTTTCAATGTGATTCCAGTGTCTTTGAACACAAAATGGCGTCTAAACATCAAATAAGTGCAAAACAATGCTTTTACAAGTTTAATGTGGTGAAAAGGCTGTAATAGCTGTTCACGCAGGGAAGAGGCTTTTAAGCTGTTATTTGCAGGTAACACACATTTTAACCACTATTGCTGTGTCAGTTGTCAAATAAGCTGCATTCTTCAATGTCCCACCGAGATCAACACATTTAAGTCATAACAGCACTCTGGAGTGGATCTGCTTTCGTTTCAATGTGATTCCAGTGTCTTTGAACACAAAATGGCGTCTGAACATCAAATAAGTGCAAAACAATGCTTTTACAAGTTTAATGTGGTGAAAAGGCTGTAATAGCTGTTTCACGCAGGGAAGAGGCTTTAAGCTGTTATTTGCAGGTAACACACGTTTTAACCACTATTGCTGTGTCAGTTGTCAAATAAGCTGCATTCTTCAATGTCCCACCGAGATCAACACATTTAAGTCATAACAGCACTCTGGAGTGGATCTGCATTCGTTTCAATGTGATTCCAGTGTCTTTGAACACAAAATGGCGTCTAAACATCAAATAAGTGCAAAACAATGCTTTTACAAGTTTAATGTGGTGAAAAGGCTGTAATAGCTGTTTCACGCAGGGAAGAGGCTTTTAAGCTATTATTTGCAGGTAACACACGTTTTAACCACTATTGCAGTGTCAGTTGTCAAATAAGCTGCATTCTTCAATGTCCCACCGAGATCAACACATTTAAGTCATAAAAGCACTCTGGAGTGGATCTGCTTTCGTTTCAATGTGATTCCAGTGTCTTTGAACACAAAATGGCGTCTAAACATCAAATAAGTGCAAAACAATGCTTTTACAAGTTTAATGTGGTGAAAAGGCTGTAATAGCTGTTTCACGCAGGGAAGAGGCTTTTAAGCTGTTATTTGCAGGTAACACACGTTTTAACCACTATTGCTGTGTCAGTTGTCAAATAAGCTGCATTCTTCAATGTCCCACCGAGATCAACACATTTAAGTCATAACAGCACTCTGGAGTGGATCTGCTTTCGTTTCAATGTGATTCCAGTGTCTTTGAACACAAAATGGCGTCTAAACATCAAATAAGTGCAAAACAATGCTTTTACAAGTTTAATGTGGTGAAAAGGCTGTAATAGCTGTTTCACGCAGGGAAGAGGCTTTTAAGCTGTTATTTGCAGGTAACACACGTTTTAACCACTATTGCTGTGTCAGTTGTCAAATAAGCTGCATTCTTCAATGTCCCACCGAGATCAACACATTTAAGTCATAACAGCACTCTGGAGTGGATCTGCTTTCGTTTCAATGTGATTCCAGTGTCTTTGAACACAAAATGGCGTCTAAACATCAAATAAGTGCAAAACAATGCTTTTACAAGTTTAATGTGGTGAAAAGGCTGTAATAGCTGTTTCACGCAGGGAAGAGGCTTTTAAGCTATTATTTGCAGGTAACACACGTTTTAACCACTATTGCAGTGTCAGTTGTCAAATAAGCTGCATTCTTCAATGTCCCACCGAGATCAACACATTTAAGTCATAAAAGCACTCTGGAGTGGATCTGCTTTCGTTTCAATGTGATTCCAGTGTCTTTGAACACAAAATGGCGTCTAAACATCAAATAAGTGCAAAACAATGCTTTTACAAGTTTAATGTGGTGAAAAGGCTGTAATAGCTGTTTCACGCAGGGAAGAGGCTTTTAAGCTGTTATTTGCAGGTAACACCCATTTTAACCACTATTGCTGTGTCAGTTGTCAAATAAGCTGCATTCTTCAATGTCCCACCGAGATCAACACATTTAAGTCATAACAGCACTCTGGAGTGGATCTGCTTTCGTTTCAATGTGATTCCAGTGTCTTTGAACACAAAATGGCGTCTGAACATCAAATAAGTGCAAAACAATGCTTTTACAAGTTTAATGTGGTGAAAAGGCTGTAATAGCTGTTTCACGCAGGGAAGAGGCTTTTAAGCTGTTATTTGCAGGTAACACACGTTTTAACCACTATTGCTGTGTCAGTTGTCAAATAAGCTGCATTCTTCAATGTCCCACCGAGATCAACACATTTAAGTCATAACAGCACTCTGGAGTGGATCTGCATTCGTTTCAATGTGATTCCAGTGTCTTTGAACACAAAATGGCGTCTAAACATCAAATAAGTGCAAAACAATGCTTTTACAAGTTTAATGTGGTGAAAAGGCTGTAATAGCTGTTTCACGCAGGGAAGAGGCTTTTAAGCTATTATTTGCAGGTAACACACGTTTTAACCACTATTGCAGTGTCAGTTGTCAAATAAGCTGCATTCTTCAATGTCCCACCGAGATCAACACATTTAAGTCATAAAAGCACTCTGGAGTGGATCTGCTTTCGTTTCAATGTGATTCCAGTGTCTTTGAACACAAAATGGCGTCTAAACATCAAATAAGTGCAAAACAATGCTTTTACAAGTTTAATGTGGTGAAAAGGCTGTAATAGCTGTTTCACGCAGGGAAGAGGCTTTTAAGCTGTTATTTGCAGGTAACACACGTTTTAACCACTATTGCTGTGTCAGTTGTCAAATAAGCTGCATTCTTCAATGTCCCACCGAGATCAACACATTTAAGTCATAAAAGCACTCTGGAGTGGATCAGCTTTCGTTTCAATGTGATTCCAGTGTCTTTGAACACAAAATGGCGTCTAAACATCAAATAAGTGTAAAACAATGCTTTTACAAGTTTAATGTGGTGAAAAGGCTGTAATAGCTGTTTCACGCAGGGAAGAGGCTTTTAAGCTGTTATTTGCAGGTAACACACGTTTTAACCACTATTGCTGTGTCAGTTGTCAAATAAGCTGCATTCTTCAATGTCCCACCGAGATCAACACATTTAAGTCATAACAGTGGATCTTCTTTCGTTTCAATGTGATTCCAGTGTCTTTGAACACAAAATGGCGTCTAAACATCAAATAAGTGCAAAACAATGCTTTTACAAGTTTAATGTGGTGAAAAGGCTGTAATAGCTGTTTCACGCAGGGAAGAGGCTTTTAAGCTGTTATTTGCAGGTAACACACGTTTTAACCACTATTGCTGTGTCAGTTGTCAAATAAGCTGCATTCTTCAATGTCCCACCGAGATCAACACATTTAAGTCATAACAGCACTCTGGAGTGGATTCTGCTTTCGTTTCAATGTGATTCCAGTGTCTTTGAACACAAAATGGCGTCTAAACATCAAATAAGTGCAAAACAATGCTTTTACAAGTTTAATGTGGTGAAAAGGCTGTAATAGCTGTTTCACGCAGGGAAGAGGCTTTTAAGCTGTTATTTGCAGGTAACACACGTTTTAACCACTATTGCTGTGTCAGTTGTCAAATAAGCTGCATTCTTCAATGTCCCACCGAGATCAACACATTTAAGTCATAACAGCACTCTGGAGTGGATCTGCTTTCGTTTCAATGTGATTCCAGTGTCTTTGAACACAAAATGGCGTCTAAACATCAAATAAGTGCAAAACAATGCTTTTACAAGTTTAATGTGGTGAAAAGGGCTGTAATAGCTGTTTCACGCAGGGAAGAGGCTTTTAAGCTATTATTTGCAGGTAACACACGTTTTAACCACTATTGCAGTGTCAGTTGTCAAATAAGCTGCATTCTTCAATGTCCCACCGAGATCAACACATTTAAGTCATAAAAGCACTCTGGAGTGGATCTGCTTTCGTTTCAATGTGATTCCAGTGTCTTTGAACACAAAATGGCGTCTAAACATCAAATAAGTGCAAAACAATGCTTTTACAAGTTTAATGTGGTGAAAAGGCTGTAATAGCTGTTTCACGCAGGGAAGAGGCTTTTAAGCTGTTATTTGCAGGTAACACACATTTTAACCACTATTGCTGTGTCAGTTTGTCAAATAAGCTGCATTCTTCAATGTCCCACCGAGATCAACACATTTAAGTCATAACAGCACTCTGGAGTGGATCTGCTTTCGTTTCAATGTGATTCCAGTGTCTTTGAACACAAAATGGCGTCTGAACATCAAATAAGTGCAAAACAATGCTTTTACAAGTTTAATGTGGTGAAAAGGCTGTAATAGCTGTTTCACGCAGGGAAGAGGCTTTTAAGCTGTTATTTGCAGGTAACACACGTTTTAACCACTATTGCTGTGTCAGTTGTCAAATAAGCTGCATTCTTCAATGTCCCACCGAGATCAACACATTTAAGTCATAACAGCACTCTGGAGTGGATCTGCATTCGTTTCAATGTGATTCCAGTGTCTTTGAACACAAAATGGCGTCTAAACATCAAATAAGTGCAAAACAATGCTTTTACAAGTTTAATTGTGGTGAAAAGGCTGTAATAGCTGTTTCACGCAGGGAAGAGGCTTTTAAGCTATTATTTGCAGGTAACACACGTTTTAACCACTATTGCAGTGTCAGTTGTCAAATAAGCTGCATTCTTCAATGTCCCACCGAGATCAACACATTTAAGTCATAAAAGCACTCTGGAGTGGATCTGCTTTCGTTTCAATGTGATTCCAGTGTCTTTGAACACAAAATGGCGTCTAAACATCAAATAAGTGCAAAACAATGCTTTTACAAGTTTAATGTGGTGAAAAGGCTGTAATAGCTGTTTCACGCAGGGAAGAGGCTTTTAAGCTGTTATTTGCAGGTAACACACGTTTTAACCACTATTGCTGTGTCAGTTGTCAAATAAGCTGCATTCTTCAATGTCCCACCGAGATCAACACATTTAAGTCATAACAGCACTCTGGAGTGGATCTGCTTTCGTTTCAATGTGATTCCAGTGTCTTTGAACACAAAATGGCGTCTAAACATCAAATAAGTGCAAAACAATGCTTTTACAAGTTTAATGTGGTGAAAAGGCTGTAATAGCTGTTTCACGCAGGGAAGAGGCTTTTAAGCTGTTATTTGCAGGTAACACACATTTTAACCACTATTGCTGTGTTCAGTTGTCAAATAAGCTGCATTCTTCAATGTCCCACCGAGATCAACACATTTAAGTCATAACAGGGATCTTCTTTCGTTTCAATGTGATTCCAGTGTCTTTGAACACAAAATGGCGTCTAAACATCAAATAAGTGCAAAACAATGCTTTTACAAGTTTAATGTGGTGAAAAGGCTGTAATAGCTGTTCACGCAGGGAAGAGGCTTTTAAGCTGTTATTTGCAGGTAACACACATTTTAACCACTATTGCTGTGTCAGTTGTCAAATAAGCTGCATTCTTCAATGTCCCACCGAGATCAACACATTTAAGTCATAACAGCACTCTGGAGTGGATCTGCTTTCGTTTCAATGTGATTCCAGTGTCTTTGAACACAAAATGGCGTCTGAACATCAAATAAGTGCAAAACAATGCTGTTACAAGTTTAATGTGGTGAAAAGGCTGTAATAGCTGTTTCACGCAGGGAAGAGGCTTTTAAGCTGTTATTTGCAGGTAACACACGTTTTAACCACTATTGCTGTGTCAGTTGTCAAATAAGCTGCATTCTTCAATGTCCCACCGAGATCAACACATTTAAGTCATAAAGCACTCTGGAGTGGATCAGCTTTCGTTTCAATGTGATTCCAGTGTCTTTGAACACAAAATGGCGTCTAAACATCAAATAAGTGCAAAACAATGCTTTTACAAGTTTAATGTGGTGAAAAGGCTGTAATAGCTGTTTCACGCAGGGAAGAGGCTTTTAAGCTGTTATTTGCAGGTAACACACGTTTTAACCACTATTGCTGTGTCAGTTGTCAAATAAGCTGCATTCTTCAATGACCCACCGAGATCAACACATTTAAGTCATAACAGTGGATCTTCTTTCGTTTCAATGTGATTCCAGTGTCTTTGAACACAAAATGGCGTCTAAACATCAAATAAGTGCAAAACAATGCTTTTACAAGTTTAATGTGGTGAAAAGGCTGTAATAGCTGTTCACGCAGGGAAGAGGCTTTTAAGCTGTTATTTGCAGGTAACACACATTTTAACCACTATTGCTGTGTCAGTTGTCAAATAAGCTGCATTCTTCAATGTCCCACCGAGATCAACACATTTAAGTCATAACAGCACTCTGGAGTGGATCTGCTTTCGTTTCAATGTGATTCCAGTGTCTTTGAACACAAAATGGCGTCTGAACATCAAATAAGTGCAAAACAATGCTGTTACAAGTTTAATGTGGTGAAAAGGCTGTAATAGCTGTTTCACGCAGGGAAGAGGCTTTTAAGCTGTTATTTGCAGGTAACACACGTTTTAACCACTATTGCTGTGTCAGTTGTCAAATAAGCTGCATTCTTCAATGTCCCACCGAGATCAACACATTTAAGTCATAAAAGCACTCTGGAGTGGATCAGCTTTCGTTTCAATGTGATTCCAGTGTCTTTGAACACAAAATGGCGTCTAAACATCAAATAAGTGCAAAACAATGCTTTTACAAGTTTAATGTGGTGAAAAGGCTGTAATAGCTGTTTCACGCAGGGAAGAGGCTTTTAAGCTGTTATTTGCAGGTAACACACGTTTTAACCACTATTGCTGTGTCAGTTGTCAAATAAGCTGCATTCTTCAATGTCCCACCGAGATCAACACATTTAAGTCATAACAGCACTCTGGAGTGGATCTGCTTTCGTTTCAATGTGATTCCAGTGTCTTTGAACACAAAATGGCGTCTAAACATCAAATAAGTGCAAAACAATGCTTTTACAAGTTTAATGTGGTGAAAAGGCTGTAATAGCTGTTTCACGCAGGGAAGAGGCTTTTAAGCTGTTATTTGCAGGTAACACACGTTTTAACCACTATTGCAGTGTCAGTTGTCAAATAAGCTGCATTCTTCAATGTCCCACCGAGATCAACACATTTAAGTCATAACAGCACTCTGGAGTGGATCTGCTTTCGTTTCAATGTGATTCCAGTGTCTTTGAACACAAAATGGCGTCTAAACATCAAATAAGTGCAAAACAATGCTTTTACAAGTTTAATGTGGTGAAAAGGCTGTAATAGCTGTTTCACGCAGGGAAGAGGCTTTTAAGCTGTTATTTGCAGGTAACACACGTTTTAACCACTATTGCTGTGTCAGTTGTCAAATAAGCTGCATTCTTCAATGTCCCACCGAGATCAACACATTTAAGTCATAACAGCACTCTGGAGTGGATCTGCTTTCGTTTCAATGTGATTCCAGTGTCTTTGAACACAAAATGGCGTCTAAAAATCAAATAAGTGCAAAACAATGCTTTTACAAGTTTAATGTGGTGAAAAGGCTGTAATAGCTGTTCACGCAGGGAAGAGGCTTTTAAGCTGTTATTTGCAGGTAACACACATTTTAACCACTATTGCTGTGTCAGTTGTCAAATAAGCTGCATTCTTCAATGTCCCACCGAGATCAACACATTTAAGTCATAACAGTGGATCTTCTTTCGTTTCAATGTGATTCCAGTGTCTTTGAACACAAAATGGCGTCTGAACATCAAATAAGTGCAAAACAATGCTTTTACAAGTTTAATGTGGTGAAAAGGCTGTAATAGCTGTTCACGCAGGGAAGAGGCTTTTAAGCTGTTATTTGCAGGTAACACACATTTTAACCACTATTGCTGTGTCAGTTGTCAAATAAGCTGCATTCTTCAATGTCCCACCGAGATCAACACATTTAAGTCATAACAGCACTCTGGAGTGGATCTGCTTTCGTTTCAATGTGATTCCAGTGTCTTTGAACACAAAATGGCGTCTGAACATCAAATAAGTGCAAAACAATGCTTTTACAAGTTTAATGTGGTGAAAAGGCTGTAATAGCTGTTTCACGCAGGGAAGAGGCTTTTAAGCTGTTATTTGCAGGTAACACGTTTTAACCACTATTGCTGTGTCAGTTGTCAAATAAGCTGCATTCTTCAATGTCCCACCGAGATTAACACATTTAAGTCATAACAGCACTCTGGAGTGGATCTGCTTTCGTTTCAATGTGATTCCAGTGTCTTTGAACACAAAATGGCGTCTAAACATCAAATAAGTGCAAAACAATGCTTTTACAAGTTTAATGTGGTGAAAAGGCTGTAATAGCTGTTTCACGCAGGGAAGAGGCTTTTAAGCTGTTATTTGCAGGTAACACACGTTTTAACCACTATTGCAGTGTCAGTTGTCAAATAAGCTGCATTCTTCAATGTCCCACCGAGATCAACACATTTAAGTCATAAAAGCACTCTGGAGTGGATCTGCTTTCGTTTCAATGTGATTCCAGTGTCTTTGAACACAAAATGGCGTCTAAACATCAAATAAGTGCAAAACAATGCTTTTACAAGTTTAATGTGGTGAAAAGGCTGTAATAGCTGTTTCACGCAGGGAAGAGGCTTTTAAGCTGTTATTTGCAGGTAACACACGTTTTAACCACTATTGCTGTGTCAGTTGTCAAATAAGCTGCATTCTTCAATGTCCCACCGAGATCAACACATTTAAGTCATAACAGTGGATCTTCTTTCGTTTCAATGTGATTCCAGTGTCTTTGAACACAAAATGGCGTCTATACATCAAATAAGTGCAAAACAATGCTTTTACAAGTTTAATGTGGTGAAAAGGCTGTAATAGCTGTTCACGCAGGGAAGAGGCTTTTAAGCTGTTATTTGCAGGTAACACACATTTTAACCACTATTGCTGTGTCAGTTGTCAAATAAGCTGCATTCTTCAATGTCCCACCGAGATCAACACATTTAAGTCATAAAAGCACTCTGGAGTGGATCTGCTTTCGTTTCAATGTGATTCCAGTGTCTTTGAACACAAAATGGCGTCTAAACATCAAATAAGTGCAAAACAATGCTTTTACAAGTTTAATGTGGTGAAAAGGCTGTAATAGCTGTTTCACGCAGGGAAGAGGCTTTTAAGCTGTTATTTGCAGGTAACACACGTTTTAACCACTATTGCTGTGTCAGTTGTCAAATAAGCTGCATTCTTCAATGTCCCACCGAGATCAACACATTTAAGTCATAACAGCACTCTGGAGTGGATCTGCTTTCGTTTCAATGTGATTCCAGTGTCTTTGAACACAAAATGGCGTCTAAACATCAAATAAGTGCAAAACAATGCTTTTACAAGTTTAATGTGGTGAAAAGGCTGTAATAGCTGTTTCACGCAGGGAAGAGGCTTTTAAGCTGTTATTTGCAGGTAACACACGTTTTAAACACTATTGCTGTGTCAGCTGTCAAATAAGCTGCATTCTTCAATGTCCCACCGAGATCAACACATTTAAGTCATAACAGCACTCTGGAGTGGATCTGCTTTCGTTTCAATGTGATTCCAGTGTCTTTGAACACAAAATGGCGTCTAAACATCAAATAAGTGCAAAACAATGCTTTTACAAGTTTAATGTGGTGAAAAGGCTGTAATAGCTGTTCACGCAGGGAAGAGGCTTTTAAGCTGTTATTTGCAGGTAACACACATTTTAACCACTATTGCTGTGTCAGTTGTCAAATAAGCTGCATTCTTCAATGTCCCACCGAGATCAACACATTTAAGTCATAACAGTGGATCTTCTTTCGTTTCAATGTGATTCCAGTGTCTTTGAACACAAAATGGCGTCTAAACATCAAATAAGTGCAAAACAATGCTTTTACAAGTTTAATGTGGTGAAAAGGCTGTAATAGCTGTTCACGCAGGGAAGAGGCTTTTAAGCTGTTATTTGCAGGTAACACACATTTTAACCACTATTGCTGTGTCAGTTGTCAAATAAGCTGCATTCTTCAATGTCCCACCGAGATCAACACATTTAAGTCCTAACAGCACTCTGGAGTGGATCTGCTTTCGTTTCAATGTGATTCCAGTGTCTTTGAACACAAAATGGCGTCTAAACATCAAATAAGTGCAAAACAATGCTTTTACAAGTTTAATGTGGTGAAAAGGCTGTAATAGCTGTTTCACGCAGGGAAGAGGCTTTTAAGCTGTTATTTGCAGGTAACACACGTTTTAACCACTATTGCTGTGTCAGTTGTCAAATAAGCTGCATTCTTCAATGTCCCACCGAGATCAACACATTTAAGTCATAACAGCACTCTGGAGTGGATCTGCTTTCGTTTCAATGTGATTCCAGTGTCTTTGAACACAAAATGGCGTCTAAACATCAAATAAGTGCAAAACAATGCTTTTACAAGTTTAATGTGGTGAAAAGGCTGTAATAGCTGTTTCACGCAGAGAAGAGGCTTTTAAGCTGTTATTTGCAGGTAACACACGTTTTAACCACTATTGCTGTGTCAGTTGTCAAATAAGCTGCATTCTTCAATGTCCCACCGAGATCAACACATTTAAGTCATAACAGCACTCTGGAGTGGATCTGCTTTCGTTTCAATGTGATTCCAGTGTCTTTGAACACAAAATGGCGTCTGAACATCAAATAAGTGCAAAACAATGCTTTTACAAGTTTAATGTGGTGAAAAGGCTGTAATAGCTGTTTCACGCAGGGAAGAGGCTTTTAAGCTGTTATTTGCAGGTAACACACGTTTTAACCACTATTGCTGTGTCAGTTGTCAAATAAGCTGCATTCTTCAATGTCCCACCGAGATCAACACATTTAAGTCATAACAGCACTCTGGAGTGGATCTGCTTTCGTTTCAATGTGATTCCAGTGTCTTTGAACACAAAATGGCGTCTAAACATCAAATAAGTGCAAAACAATGCTTTTACAAGTTTAATGTGGTGAAAAGGCTGTAATAGCTGTTTCACGCAGGGAAGAGGCTTTTAAGCTGTTATTTGCAGGTAACACACGTTTTAACCACTATTGCAGTGTCAGTTGTCAAATAAGCTGCATTCTTCAATGTCCCACCGAGATCAACACATTTAAGTCATAAAAGCACTCTGGAGTGGATCTGCTTTCGTTTCAATGTGATTCCAGTGTCTTTGAACACAAAATGGCGTCTAAACATCAAATAAGTGCAAAACAATGCTTTTACAAGTTTAATGTGGTGAAAAGGCTGTAATAGCTGTTTCACGCAGGGAAGAGGCTTTTAAGCTGTTATTTGCAGGTAACACACGTTTTAACCACTATTGCTGTGTCAGTTGTCAAATAAGCTGCATTCTTCAATGTCCCACCGAGATCAACACATTTAAGTCATAACAGTGGATCTTCTTTCGTTTCAATGTGATTCCAGTGTCTTTGAACACAAAATGGCGTCTAAACATCAAATAAGTGCAAAACAATGCTTTTACAAGTTTAATGTGGTGAAAAGGCTGTAATAGCTGTTTCACGCAGGGAAGAGGCTTTTAAGCTGTTATTTGCAGGTAACACACGTTTTAACCACTATTGCTGTGTCAGTTGTCAAATAAGCTGCATTCTTCAATGTCCCACCGAGATCAACACATTTAAGTCATAACAGCACTCTGGAGTGGATCTGCTTTCGTTTCAATGTGATTCCAGTGTCTTTGAACACAAAATGGCGTCTAAACATCAAATAAGTGCAAAACAATGCTTTTACAAGTTTAATGTGGTGAAAAGGCTGTAATAGCTGTTCACGCAGGGAAGAGGCTTTTAAGCTGTTATTTGCAGGTAACACACATTTTAACCACTATTGCTGTGTCAGTTGTCAAATAAGCTGCATTCTTCAATGTCCCACCGAGATCAACACATTTAAGTCATAACAGCACTCTGGAGTGGATCTGCTTTCGTTTCAATGTGATTCCAGTGTCTTTGAACACAAAATGGCGTCTAAACATCAAATAAGTGCAAAACAATGCTTTTACAAGTTTAATGTGGTGAAAAGGCTGTAATAGCTGTTCACGCAGGGAAGAGGCTTTTAAGCTGTTATTTGCAGGTAACACACATTTTAACCACTATTGCTGTGTCAGTTGTCAAATAAGCTGCATTCTTCAATGTCCCACCGAGATCAACACATTTAAGTCATAACAGTGGATCTTCTTTCGTTTCAATGTGATTCCAGTGTCTTTGAACACAAAATGGCGTCTAAACATCAAATAAGTGCAAAACAATGCTTTTACAAGTTTAATGTGGTGAAAAGGCTGTAATAGCTGTTTCACGCAGGGAAGAGGCTTTTAAGCTGTTATTTGCAGGTAACACGTTTTAACCACTATTGCTGTGTCAGTTGTCAAATAAGCTGCATTCTTCAATGTCCCACCGAGATTAACACATTTAAGTCATAACAGCACTCTGGAGTGGATCTGCTTTCGTTTCAATGTGATTCCAGTGTCTTTGAACACAAAATGGCGTCTAAACATCAAATAAGTGCAAAACAATGCTTTTACAAGTTTAATGTGGTGAAAAGGCTGTAATAGCTGTTTCACGCAGGGAAGAGGCTTTTAAGCTGTTATTTGCAGGTAACACACGTTTTAACCACTATTGCAGTGTCAGTTGTCAAATAAGCTGCATTCTTCAATGTCCCACCGAGATCAACACATTTAAGTCATAAAAGCACTCTGGAGTGGATCTGCTTTCGTTTCAATGTGATTCCAGTGTCTTTGAACACAAAATGGCGTCTAAACATCAAATAAGTGCAAAACAATGCTTTTACAAGTTTAATGTGGTGAAAAGGCTGTAATAGCTGTTTCACGCAGGGAAGAGGCTTTTAAGCTGTTATTTGCAGGTAACACACGTTTTAACCACTATTGCTGTGTCAGTTGTCAAATAAGCTGCATTCTTCAATGTCCCACCGAGATCAACACATTTAAGTCATAACAGTGGATCTTCTTTCGTTTCAATGTGATTCCAGTGTCTTTGAACACAAAATGGCGTCTAAACATCAAATAAGTGCAAAACAATGCTTTTACAAGTTTAATGTGGTGAAAAGGCTGTAATAGCTGTTTCACGCAGGGAAGAGGCTTTTAAGCTGTTATTTGCAGGTAACACACGTTTTAACCACTATTGCTGTGTCAGTTGTCAAATAAGCTGCATTCTTCAATGTCCCACCGAGATCAACACATTTAAGTCATAACAGCACTCTGGAGTGGATCTGCTTTCGTTTCAATGTGATTCCAGTGTCTTTGAACACAAAATGGCGTCTAAACATCAAATAAGTGCAAAACAATGCTTTTACAAGTTTAATGTGGTGAAAAGGCTGTAATAGCTGTTTCACGCAGGGAAGAGGCTTTTAAGCTGTTATTTGCAGGTAACACACGTTTTAAACACTATTGCTGTGTCAGCTGTCAAATAAGCTGCATTCTTCAATGTCCCACCGAGATCAACACATTTAAGTCATAACAGCACTCTGGAGTGGATCTGCTTTCGTTTCAATGTGATTCCAGTGTCTTTGAACACAAAATGGCGTCTAAACATCAAATAAGTGCAAAACAATGCTTTTACAAGTTTAATGTGGTGAAAAGGCTGTAATAGCTGTTCACGCAGGGAAGAGGCTTTTAAGCTGTTATTTGCAGGTAACACACATTTTAACCACTATTGCTGTGTCAGTTGTCAAATAAGCTGCATTCTTCAATGTCCCACCGAGATCAACACATTTAAGTCATAACAGTGGATCTTCTTTCGTTTCAATGTGATTCCAGTGTCTTTGAACACAAAATGGCGTCTAAACATCAAATAAGTGCAAAACAATGCTTTTACAAGTTTAATGTGGTGAAAAGGCTGTAATAGCTGTTCACGCAGGGAAGAGGCTTTTAAGCTGTTATTTGCAGGTAACACACATTTTAACCACTATTGCTGTGTCAGTTGTCAAATAAGCTGCATTCTTCAATGTCCCACCGAGATCAACACATTTAAGTCCTAACAGCACTCTGGAGTGGATCTGCTTTCGTTTCAATGTGATTCCAGTGTCTTTGAACACAAAATGGCGTCTAAACATCAAATAAGTGCAAAACAATGCTTTTACAAGTTTAATGTGGTGAAAAGGCTGTAATAGCTGTTTCACGCAGGGAAGAGGCTTTTAAGCTGTTATTTGCAGGTAACACACGTTTTAACCACTATTGCTGTGTCAGTTGTCAAATAAGCTGCATTCTTCAATGTCCCACCGAGATCAACACATTTAAGTCATAACAGCACTCTGGAGTGGATCTGCTTTCGTTTCAATGTGATTCCAGTGTCTTTGAACACAAAATGGCGTCTAAACATCAAATAAGTGCAAAACAATGCTTTTACAAGTTTAATGTGGTGAAAAGGCTGTAATAGCTGTTTCACGCAGAGAAGAGGCTTTTAAGCTGTTATTTGCAGGTAACACACGTTTTAACCACTATTGCTGTGTCAGTTGTCAAATAAGCTGCATTCTTCAATGTCCCACCGAGATCAACACATTTAAGTCATAACAGCACTCTGGAGTGGATCTGCTTTCGTTTCAATGTGATTCCAGTGTCTTTGAACACAAAATGGCGTCTGAACATCAAATAAGTGCAAAACAATGCTTTTACAAGTTTAATGTGGTGAAAAGGCTGTAATAGCTGTTTCACGCAGGGAAGAGGCTTTTAAGCTGTTATTTGCAGGTAACACACGTTTTAACCACTATTGCTGTGTCAGTTGTCAAATAAGCTGCATTCTTCAATGTCCCACCGAGATCAACACATTTAAGTCATAACAGCACTCTGGAGTGGATCTGCTTTCGTTTCAATGTGATTCCAGTGTCTTTGAACACAAAATGGCGTCTAAACATCAAATAAGTGCAAAACAATGCTTTTACAAGTTTAATGTGGTGAAAAGGCTGTAATAGCTGTTTCACGCAGGGAAGAGGCTTTTAAGCTGTTATTTGCAGGTAACACACGTTTTAACCACTATTGCAGTGTCAGTTGTCAAATAAGCTGCATTCTTCAATGTCCCACCGAGATCAACACATTTAAGTCATAAAAGCACTCTGGAGTGGATCTGCTTTCGTTTCAATGTGATTCCAGTGTCTTTGAACACAAAATGGCGTCTAAACATCAAATAAGTGCAAAACAATGCTTTTACAAGTTTAATGTGGTGAAAAGGCTGTAATAGCTGTTTCACGCAGGGAAGAGGCTTTTAAGCTGTTATTTGCAGGTAACACACGTTTTAACCACTATTGCTGTGTCAGTTGTCAAATAAGCTGCATTCTTCAATGTCCCACCGAGATCAACACATTTAAGTCATAACAGTGGATCTTCTTTCGTTTCAATGTGATTCCAGTGTCTTTGAACACAAAATGGCGTCTAAACATCAAATAAGTGCAAAACAATGCTTTTACAAGTTTAATGTGGTGAAAAGGCTGTAATAGCTGTTTCACGCAGGGAAGAGGCTTTTAAGCTGTTATTTGCAGGTAACACACGTTTTAACCACTATTGCTGTGTCAGTTGTCAAATAAGCTGCATTCTTCAATGTCCCACCGAGATCAACACAATTAAGTCATAACAGCACTCTGGAGTGGATCTGCTTTCGTTTCAATGTGATTCCAGTGTCTTTGAACACAAAATGGCGTCTAAACATCAAATAAGTGCAAAACAATGCTTTTACAAGTTTAATGTGGTGAAAAGGCTGTAATAGCTGTTCACGCAGGGAAGAGGCTTTTAAGCTGTTATTTGCAGGTAACACACATTTTAACCACTATTGCTGTGTCAGTTGTCAAATAAGCTGCATTCTTCAATGTCCCACCGAGATCAACACATTTAAGTCATAACAGCACTCTGGAGTGGATCTGCTTTCGTTTCAATGTGATTCCAGTGTCTTTGAACACAAAATGGCGTCTAAACATCAAATAAGTGCAAAACAATGCTTTTACAAGTTTAATGTGGTGAAAAGGCTGTAATAGCTGTTCACGCAGGGAAGAGGCTTTTAAGCTGTTATTTGCAGGTAACACACATTTTAACCACTATTGCTGTGTCAGTTGTCAAATAAGCTGCATTCTTCAATGTCCCACCGAGATCAACACATTTAAGTCATAACAGTGGATCTTCTTTCGTTTCAATGTGATTCCAGTGTCTTTGAACACAAAATGGCGTCTAAACATCAAATAAGTGCAAAACAATGCTTTTATAAGTTTAATGTGGTGAAAAGGCTGTAATAGCTGTTCACGCAGGGAAGAGGCTTTTAAGCTGTTATTTGCAGGTAACACACATTTTAACCACTATTGCTGTGTCAGTTGTCAAATAAGCTGCATTCTTCAATGTCCCACCGAGATCAACACATTTAAGTCATAACAGCACTCTGGAGTGGATCTGCTTTCGTTTCAATGTGATTCCAGTGTCTTTGAACACAAAATGGCGTCTAAACATCAAATAAGTGCAAAACAATGCTTTTACAAGTTTAATGTGGTGAAAAGGCTGTAATAGCTGTTTCACGCAGGGAAGAGGCTTTTAAGCTGTTATTTGCAGGTAACACACGTTTTAACCACTATTGCTGTGTCAGTTGTCAAATAAGCTGCATTCTTCAATGTCCCACCGAGATCAACACATTTAAGTCATAACAGCACTCTGGAGTGGATCTGCTTTCGTTTCAATGTGATTCCAGTGTCTTTGAACACAAAATGGCGTCTAAACATCAAATAAGTGCAAAACAATGCTTTTACAAGTTTAATGTGGTGAAAAGGCTGTAATAGCTGTTCACGCAGGGAAGAGGCTTTTAAGCTGTTATTTGCAGGTAACACACATTTTAACCACTATTGCTGTGTCAGTTGTCAAATAAGCTGCATTCTTCAATGTCCCACCGAGATCAACACATTTAAGTCATAACAGCACTCTGGAGTGGATCTGCTTTCGTTTCAATGTGATTCCAGTGTCTTTGAACACAAAATGGCGTCTAAACATCAAATAAGTGCAAAACAATGCTTTTACAAGTTTAATGTGGTGAAAAGGCTGTAATAGCTGTTCACGCAGGGAAGAGGCTTTTAAGCTGTTATTTGCAGGTAACACACATTTTAACCACTATTGCTGTGTCAGTTGTCAAATAAGCTGCATTCTTCAATGTCCCACCGAGATCAACACATTTAAGTCATAACAGTGGATCTTCTTTCGTTTCAATGTGATTCCAGTGTCTTTGAACACAAAATGGCGTCTAAACATCAAATAAGTGCAAAACAATGCTTTTATAAGTTTAATGTGGTGAAAAGGCTGTAATAGCTGTTCACGCAGGGAAGAGGCTTTTAAGCTGTTATTTGCAGGTAACACACATTTTAACCACTATTGCTGTGTCAGTTGTCAAATAAGCTGCATTCTTCAATGTCCCACCGAGATCAACACATTTAAGTCATAACAGCACTCTGGAGTGGATCTGCTTTCGTTTCAATGTGATTCCAGTGTCTTTGAACACAAAATGGCGTCTAAACATCAAATAAGTGCAAAACAATGCTTTTACAAGTTTAATGTGGTGAAAAGGCTGTAATAGCTGTTCACGCAGGGAAGAGGCTTTTAAGCTGTTATTTGCAGGTAACACACATTTTAACCACTATTGCTGTGTCAGTTGTCAAATAAGCTGCATTCTTCAATGTCCCACCGAGATCAACACATTTAAGTCATAACAGCACTCTGGAGTGGATCTGCTTTCGTTTCAATGTGATTCCAGTGTCTTTGAACACAAAATGGCGTCTAAACATCAAATAAGTGCAAAACAATGCTTTTACAAGTTTAATGTGGTGAAAAGGCTGTAATAGCTGTTCACGCAGGGAAGAGGCTTTTAAGCTGTTATTTGCAGGTAACACACATTTTAACCACTATTGCTGTGTCAGTTGTCAAATAAGCTGCATTCTTCAATGTCCCACCGAGATCAACACATTTAAGTCATAACAGTGGATCTTCTTTCGTTTCAATGTGATTCCAGTGTCTTTGAACACAAAATGGCGTCTAAACATCAAATAAGTGCAAAACAATGCTTTTATAAGTTTAATGTGGTGAAAAGGCTGTAATAGCTGTTCACGCAGGGAAGAGGCTTTTAAGCTGTTATTTGCAGGTAACACACATTTTAACCACTATTGCTGTGTCAGTTGTCAAATAAGCTGCATTCTTCAATGTCCCACCGAGATCAACACATTTAAGTCATAACAGCACTCTGGAGTGGATCTGCTTTCGTTTCAATGTGATTCCAGTGTCTTTGAACACAAAATGGCGTCTAAACATCAAATAAGTGCAAAACAATGCTTTTACAAGTTTAATGTGGTGAAAAGGCTGTAATAGCTGTTTCACGCAGGGAAGAGGCTTTTAAGCTGTTATTTGCAGGTAACACACGTTTTAACCACTATTGCTGTGTCAGTTGTCAAATAAGCTGCATTCTTCAATGTCCCACCGAGATCAACACATTTAAGTCATAACAGCACTCTGGAGTGGATCTGCTTTCGTTTCAATGTGATTCCAGTGTCTTTGAACACAAAATGGCGTCTAAACATCAAATAAGTGCAAAACAATGCTTTTACAAGTTTAATGTGGTGAAAAGGCTGTAATAGCTGTTTCACGCAGGGAAGAGGCTTTTAAGCTGTTATTTGCAGGTAACACACGTTTTAACCACTATTGCAGTGTCAGTTGTCAAATAAGCTGCATTCTTCAATGTCCCACCGAGATCAACACATTTAAGTCATAAAAGCACTCTGGAGTGGATCTGCTTTCGTTTCAATGTGATTCCAGTGTCTTTGAACACAAAATGGCGTCTAAACATCAAATAAGTGCAAAACAATGCTTTTACAAGTTTAATGTGGTGAAAAGGCTGTAATAGCTGTTTCACGCAGGGAAGAGGCTTTTAAGCTGTTATTTGCAGGTAACACACGTTTTAACCACTATTGCAGTGTCAGTTGTCAAATAAGCTGCATTCTTCAATGTCCCACCGAGATCAACACATTTAAGTCATAAAAGCACTCTGGAGTGGATCTGCTTTCGTTTCAATGTGATTCCAGTGTCTTTGAACACAAAATGGCGTCTAAACATCAAATAAGTGCAAAACAATGCTTTTACAAGTTTAATGTGGTGAAAAGGCTGTAATAGCTGTTTCACGCAGGGAAGAGGCTTTTAAGCTGTTATTTGCAGGTAACACACGTTTTAACCACTATTGCTGTGTCAGTTGTCAAATAAGCTGCATTCTTCAATGTCCCACCGAGATCAACACATTTAAGTCATAACAGCACTCTGGAGTGGATCTGCTTTCGTTTCAATGTGATTCCAGTGTCTTTGAACACAAAATGGCGTCTAAACATCAAATAAGTGCAAAACAATGCTTTTACAAGTTTAATGTGGTGAAAAGGCTGTAATAGCTGTTCACGCAGGGAAGAGGCTTTTAAGCTGTTATTTGCAGGTAACACACATTTTAACCACTATTGCTGTGTCAGTTGTCAAATAAGCTGCATTCTTCAATGTCCCACCGAGATCAACACATTTAAGTCATAACAGCACTCTGGAGTGGATCTGCTTTCGTTTCAATGTGATTCCAGTGTCTTTGAACACAAAATGGCGTCTGAACATCAAATAAGTGCAAAACAATGCTTTTACAAGTTTAATGTGGTGAAAAGGCTGTAATAGCTGTTTCACGCAGGGAAGAGGCTTTTAAGCTGTTATTTGCAGGTAACACACGTTTTAACCACTATTGCTGTGTCAGTTGTTAAATAAGTTGCATTCTTCAATGTCCCACCGAGATCAACACATTTAAGTCATAACAGCACTCTGGAGTGGATCTGCTTTCGTTTCAATGTGATTCCAGTGTCTTTGAACACAAAATGGCGTCTAAACATCAAATAAGTGCAAAACAATGCTTTTACAAGTTTAATGTGGTGAAAAGGCTGTAATAGCTGTTTCACGCAGGGAAGAGGCTTTTAAGCTGTTATTTGCAGGTAACACACGTTTTAACCACTATTGCTGTGTCAGTTGTCAAATAAGCTGCATTCTTCAATGTCCCACCGAGATCAACACATTTAAGTCATAACAGCACTCTGGAGTGGATCTGCTTTCGTTTCAATGTGATTCCAGTGTCTTTGAACACAAAATGGCGTCTAAACATCAAATAAGTGCAAAACAATGCTTTTACAAGTTTAATGTGGTGAAAAGGCTGTAATAGCTGTTTCACGCAGGGAAGAGGCTTTTAAGCTGTTATTTGCAGGTAACACACGTTTTAACCACTATTGCAGTGTCAGTTGTCAAATAAGCTGCATTCTTCAATGTCCCACCGAGATCAACACATTTAAGTCATAAAAGCACTCTGGAGTGGATCTGCTTTCGTTTCAATGTGATTCCAGTGTCTTTGAACACAAAATGGCGTCTAAACATCAAATAAGTGCAAAACAATGCTTTTACAAGTTTAATGTGGTGAAAAGGCTGTAATAGCTGTTTCACGCAGGGAAGAGGCTTTTAAGCTGTTATTTGCAGGTAACACACGTTTTAACCACTATTGCAGTGTCAGTTGTCAAATAAGCTGCATTCTTCAATGTCCCACCGAGATCAACACATTTAAGTCATAAAAGCACTCTGGAGTGGATCTGCTTTCGTTTCAATGTGATTCCAGTGTCTTTGAACACAAAATGGCGTCTAAACATCAAATAAGTGCAAAACAATGCTTTTACAAGTTTAATGTGGTGAAAAGGCTGTAATAGCTGTTTCACGCAGGGAAGAGGCTTTTAAGCTGTTATTTGCAGGTAACACACGTTTTAACCACTATTGCTGTGTCAGTTGTCAAATAAGCTGCATTCTTCAATGTCCCACCGAGATCAACACATTTAAGTCATAACAGCACTCTGGAGTGGATCTGCTTTCGTTTCAATGTGATTCCAGTGTCTTTGAACACAAAATGGCGTCTAAACATCAAATAAGTGCAAAACAATGCTTTTACAAGTTTAATGTGGTGAAAAGGCTGTAATAGCTGTTCACGCAGGGAAGAGGCTTTTAAGCTGTTATTTGCAGGTAACACACATTTTAACCACTATTGCTGTGTCAGTTGTCAAATAAGCTGCATTCTTCAATGTCCCACCGAGATCAACACATTTAAGTCATAACAGCACTCTGGAGTGGATCTGCTTTCGTTTCAATGTGATTCCAGTGTCTTTGAACACAAAATGGCGTCTAAACATCAAATAAGTGCAAAACAATGCTTTTACAAGTTTAATGTGGTGAAAAGGCTGTAATAGCTGTTCACGCAGGGAAGAGGCTTTTAAGCTGTTATTTGCAGGTAACACACATTTTAACCACTATTGCTGTGTCAGTTGTCAAATAAGCTGCATTCTTCAATGTCCCACCGAGATCAACACATTTAAGTCATAACAGCACTCTGGAGTGGATCTGCTTTCGTTTCAATGTGATTCCAGTGTCTTTGAACACAAAATGGCGTCTGAACATCAAATAAGTGCAAAACAATGCTTTTACAAGTTTAATGTGGTGAAAAGGCTGTAATAGCTGTTTCACGCAGGGAAGAGGCTTTTAAGCTGTTATTTGCAGGTAACACACGTTTTAACCACTATTGCTGTGTCAGTTGTTAAATAAGTTGCATTCTTCAATGTCCCACCGAGATCAACACATTTAAGTCATAACAGCACTCTGGAGTGGATCTGCTTTCGTTTCAATGTGATTCCAGTGTCTTTGAACACAAAATGGCGTCTAAACATCAAATAAGTGCAAAACAATGCTTTTACAAGTTTAATTTGGTGAAAAGGCTGTAATAGCTGTTTCACGCAGGGAAGAGGCTTTTAAGCTGTTATTTGCAGGTAACACACGTTTTAACCACTATTGCAGTGTCAGTTGTCAAATAAGCTGCATTCTTCAATGTCCCACCGAGATCAACACATTTAAGTCATAACAGCACTCTGGAGTGGATCTGCTTTCGTTTCAATGTGATTCCAGTGTCTTTGAACACAAAATGGCGTCTAAACATCAAATAAGTGCAAAACAATGCTTTTACAAGTTTAATGTGGTGAAAAGGCTGTAATAGCTGTTTCACGCAGGGAAGAGGCTTTTAAGCTGTTATTTGCAGGTAACACACGTTTTAACCACTATTGCAGTGTCAGTTGTCAAATAAGCTGCATTCTTCAATGTCCCACCGAGATCAACACATTTAAGTCATAAAAGCACTCTGGAGTGGATCTGCTTTCGTTTCAATGTGATTCCAGTGTCTTTGAACACAAAATGGCGTCTAAACATCAAATAAGTGCAAAACAATGCTTTTACAAGTTTAATGTGGTGAAAAGGCTGTAATAGCTGTTTCACGCAGGGAAGAGGCTTTTAAGCTGTTATTTGCAGGTAACACACGTTTTAACCACTATTGCTGTGTCAGTTGTCAAATAAGCTGCATTCTTCAATGTCCCACCGAGATCAACACATTTAAGTCATAACAGCACTCTGGAGTGGATCTGCTTTCGTTTCAATGTGATTCCAGTGTCTTTGAACACAAAATGGCGTCTAAACATCAAATAAGTGCAAAACAATGCTTTTACAAGTTTAATGTGGTGAAAAGGCTGTAATAGCTGTTCACGCAGGGAAGAGGCTTTTAAGCTGTTATTTGCAGGTAACACACATTTTAACCACTATTGCTGTGTCAGTTGTCAAATAAGCTGCATTCTTCAATGTCCCACCGAGATCAACACATTTAAGTCATAACAGCACTCTGGAGTGGATCTGCTTTGTTTCAATGTGATTCCAGTGTCTTTGAACACAAAATGGCGTCTAAACATCAAATAAGTGCAAAACAATGCTTTTACAAGTTTAATGTGGTGAAAAGGCTGTAATAGCTGTTTCACGCAGGGAAGAGGCTTTCAGCTGTTATTTGCAGGTAACACACGTTTTAACCACTATTGCTGTGTCAGTTGTCAAATAAGCTGCATTCTTCAATGTCCCACCGAGATCAACACATTTAAGTCATAACAGCACTCTGGAGTGGATCTGCTTTCGTTTCAATGTGATTCCAGTGTCTTTGAACACAAAATGGCGTCTAAACATCAAATAAGTGCAAAACAATGCTTTTACAAGTTTAATGTGGTGAAAAGGCTGTAATAGCTGTTCACGCAGGGAAGAGGCTTTTAAGCTGTTATTTGCAGGTAACACACATTTTAACCACTATTGCTGTGTCAGTTGTCAAATAAGCTGCATTCTTCAATGTCCCACCGAGATCAACACATTTAAGTCATAACAGTGGATCTTCTTTCGTTTCAATGTGATTCCAGTGTCTTTGAACACAAAATGGCGTCTA
>NW_028155295.1:0-59554 GCF_963514095.1 Eutrigla gurnardus | reverse complement strand
AACACATTTAAGTCATAACAGCACTCTGGAGTGGATCTTCTTTCGTTTCAATGTGTTCCAGTGTCTTTGAACACAAAATGGCGTCTAAACATCAAATAAGTGCAAAACAATGCTTTTACAAGTTTAATGTGGGGAAAGGCTGTAATAGCTGTTTCACGCAGGGAAGAGGCTCTTAAGCTGTTATTTGCAGGTAACACACGTTTTAACCACTATTGCAGTGTCAGTTGTCAAATAAGCTGCATTCTTCAATGTCACACTGAGATCAACACATTTAAGTCATAAAAGCACTCTGGAGTGGATCTTCTTTTGTTTCAGTGTGATTCTCAGTGTCTTTGAACACAAAATGGCGTCTAAACATCAAATAAGTGCAAAACAATGTTTTTACAAGTTTAATGTGGGGAAAAGGCTGTAATAGCTGTTTCACGCAGGGAAGAGGCTTTTAAGCTGTTATTTGCAGGTAACACACGTTTTAACCACTATTGCAGTGTCACTTGTCAAATAAGCTGCATTCTTCAATTCCCACCGAGATCAACACATTTAAGTCATAACAGCACTCTGGAGTGGATCTTCTTTCGTTTCAATGTGATTCCAGTGTCTTTTGAACACAAAATGGCGTCTAAACATCAAATAAGTGCAAAACAATGCTTTTACAAGTTTAATGTGGGGAAAAGGCTGTAATAGCTGTTTCACGCAGGGAAGAGGCTTTTAAGCTGTTATTTGCAGGTAACACACGTTTTAACCACTATTGCAGTGTCAGTTGTCAAATAAGCTGCATTCTTCAATGTCCCACTGAGATCAACACATTTAAGTCATAAAAGCACTCTGGAGTGGATCTTCTTTTTTTCAGTGTGATTCCAGTGTCTTTGAACACAAAATGGCGTCTAAACATCAAATAAGTGCAAAACAATGCTTTTACAAGTTTAATGTGGGGAAAAGGCTGTAATAGCTGTTTCACGCAGGGAAGAGGCTTTTAAGCTGTTATTTGCAGGTAACACACGTTTTAAGCACTATTGCAGTGTCAGTTGTCAAATAAGCTGCATTCTTCAATTCCCACCGAGATCAACACATTTAAGTCATAACAGCACTCTGGAGTGGATCTTCTTTCGTTTCAATGTGATTCCAGTGTCTTTGAACACAAAATGGCGTCTAAACATCAAATAAGTGCAAAACAATGCTTTTACAAGTTTAATGTGGGGAAAAGGCTGTAATAGCTGTTTCACGCAGGAAGAGGCTCTTAAGCTGTTATTTGCAGGTACACACGTTTTAACCACTATTGCAGTGTCAGTTGTCAAATAAGCTGCATTCTTCAATGTCCCACCGAGATCAACACATTTAAGTCATAACAGCACTCTGGAGTGGATATTCTTTTTGTTTCAGTGTGATTCCAGTGTCTTTGAACACAAAATGGCGTCTAAACATCAAATAAGTGCAAAACAATGCTTTTACAAGTTTAATGTGGGGAAAAGGCTGTAATAGCTGTTTCACGCAGGGAAGAGGCTTTTAAGCTGTTATTTGCAGGTAACACACGTTTTAAGCACTATTGCAGTGTCAGTTGTCAAATAAGCTGCATTCTTCAATGTCACACTGAGATCAACACATTTAAGTCATAACAGCACTCTGGAGTGGATCTTCTTTCGTTTCAATGTGATTCCAGTGTCTTTTGAACACAAAATGGCGTCTAAACATCAATAAGTGCAAAACAATGCTTTTACAAGTTTAATGTGGGGAAAAGGCTGTAATAGCTGTTTCACACAGGGAAGAGGCTTTTAAGCTGTTATTTGCAGGTAACACACGTTTTAAACCACTATTGCAGTGTCAGTTGTCAAATAAGCTGCATTCTTCAATGTCACACTGAGATCAACACATTTAAGTCATAAAAGCACTCTGGAGTGGATCTTCTTTTGTTTCAGTGTGATTCCAGTGTCTTTGAACACAAAATGGCGTCTAAACATCAAATAAGTGCAAAACAATGCTTTTGCAAGTTTTATGTGGGGAAAGGCTGTAATAGCTGTTTCACACAGGGAAGAGGCTTTTAAGCTGTTATTTGCAGGTAACACACGTTTTAACCACTATTGCAGTGTCAGTTGTCAAATAAGCTGCATTCTTCAATGTCACACTGAGATCAACACATTTAAGTCATAAACGCACTCTGGAGTGGATCTTCTTTTGTTTCAGTGTGATTCCAGTGTCTTTGAACACAAAATGGCGTCTAAACATCGAATAAGTGCAAAACAATGCTTTTACAAGTTTAATGTGGGGAAAAGGCTGTAATAGCTGTTTCACACAGGGAAGAGGCTTTTAAGCTGTTATTTGCAGGTAACACACGTTTTAACCACTATTGCAGTGTCAGTTGTCAAATAAGCTGCATTCTTCAATGTCCCACTGAGATCAACACATTTAAGTCATAACAGCACTCTGGAGTGGATCTTCTTTCGTTTCAATGTGATTCCAGTGTCTTTGAAAACAAAATGGCGTCTAAACATCAAATAAGTGCAAAACAATGCTTTTACAAGTTTAATGTGGGGAAAAGGCTGTAATAGCTGTTTCACGCAGGGAAGAGGCTTTTAAGCTGTTATTTGCAGGTAACACACGTTTTAACCACTATTGCAGTGTCAGTTGTCAAATAAGCTGCATTCTTCAATGTCCCACTGAGATCAACACATTTAAGTCATAAAAGCACTCTGGAGTGGATCTTCTTTTTTTTCAGTGTGATTCCAGTGTCTTTGAACACAAAATGGCGTCTAAACATCAAATAAGTGCAAAACAATGCTTTTACAAGTTTAATGTGGGGAAAAGGCTGTAATAGCTGTTTCACGCAGGGAAGAGGCTTTTAAGCTGTTATTTGCAGGTAACACACGTTTTAAGCACTATTGCAGTGTCAGTTGTCAAATAAGCTGCATTCTTCAATTCCCACCGAGATCAACACATTTAAGTCATAACAGCACTCTGGAGTGGATCTTCTTTCGTTTCAATGTGATTCCAGTGTCTTTGAACACAAAATGGCGTCTAAACATCAAATAAGTGCAAAACAATGCTTTACAAGTTTAATGTGGGGAAAAGGCTGTAATAGCTGTTTCACGCAGGGAAGAGGCTCTTAAGCTGTTATTTGCAGGTAACACACGTTTTAACCACTATTGCAGTGTCAGTTGTCAAATAAGCTGCATTCTTCAATGTCACACTGAGATCAACACATTTAAGTCATAAACGCACTCTGGAGTGGATCTTCTTTTGTTTCAGTGTGATTCCAGTGTCTTTGAACACAAAATGGCGTCTAAACATCAAATAAGTGCAAAACAATGCTTTTACAAGTTTAATGTGGGGAAAAGCTGTAATAGCTGTTTCACACAGGGAAGAGGCTTTTAAGCTGTTATTTGCAGGTAACACACGTTTTAACCACTATTGCAGTGTCAGTTGTCAAATAAGCTGCATTCTTCAATGTCACACTGAGATCAACACATTTAAGTCATAACAGCACTCTGGAGTGGATCTTCTTTTGTTTCAGTGTGATTCCAGTGTCTTTGAACACAAAATGGCGTCTAAACATCAAATAAGTGCAAAACAATGCTTTACAAGTTTAATGTGGGGAAAAGGCTGTAATAGCTGTTTCACGCAGGGAAGAGGCTTTTAAGCTGTTATTTGCAGGTAACACACGTTTTAACCACTATTGCAGTGTCAGTTGTCAAATAAGCTGCATTCTTCAATGTCCCACTGAGATCAACACATTTAAGTCATAAAAGCACTCTGGAGTGGATCTTCTTTTTTTTCAGTGTGATTCAGTGTCTTTGAACACAAAATGGCGTCTAAACATCAAATAAGTGCAAAACAATGCTTTTACAAGTTTAATGTGGGGAAAAGGCTGTAATAGCTGTTTCACGCAGGGAAGAGGCTTTTAAGCTGTTATTTGCAGGTAACACACGTTTTAAGCACTATTGCAGTGTCAGTTGTCAAATAAGCTGCATTCTTCAATTCCACCGAGATCAACACATTTAAGTCATAACAGCACTCTGGAGTGGATCTTCTTTCGTTTCAATGTGATTCCAGTGTCTTTGAACATAAAATGGCGTCTAAACATCAAATAAGTGCAAAACAATGCTTTTACAAGTTTAATGTGGGGAAAAGGCTGTAATAGCTGTTTCACGCAGGGAAGAGGCTCTTAAGCTGTTATTTGCAGGTAACACACGTTTTAACCACTATTGCAGTGTCAGTTGTCAAATAAGCTGCATTCTTCAATGTCACACTGAGATCAACACATTTAAGTCATAAACGCACTCTGGAGTGGATCTTCTTTTGTTTCAGTGTGATTCCAGTGTCTTTGAACACAAAATGGCGTCTAAACATCAAATAAGTGCAAAACAATGCTTTTACAAGTTTAATGTGGGGAAAAAGCTGTAATAGCTGTTTCACACAGGGAAGAGGCTTTTAAGCTGTTATTTGCAGGTAACACACGTTTTAACCACTATTGCAGTGTCAGTTGTCAAATAAGCTGCATTCTTCAATGTCACACTGACATCAACACATTTAAGTCATAAAAGCACTCTGGAGTGGATCTTCTTTTGTTTCAGTGTGATTCCAGTGTCTTTGAACACAAAATGGCGTCTAAACATCAAATAAGTGCAAAACAATGTTTTTACAAGTTTAATGTGGGGAAAAGGCTGTAATAGCTGTTTCACGCAGGGAAGAGGCTTTTAAGCTGTTATTTGCAGGTAACACACGTTTTAACCACTATTGCAGTGTCAGTTGTCAAATAAGCTGCATTCTTCAATGTCACACTGAGATCAACACATTTAAGTCATAAAGCACTCTGGAGTGGATCTTCTTTTGTTTCAGTGTGATTCCAGTGTCTTTGAACACAAAATGGCGTCTAAACATCAAATAAGTGCAAAACAATGCTTTTACAAGTTTAATGTGGGGAAAAGGCTGTAATAGCTGTTTCACACAGGGAAGAGGCTTTTAAGCTGTTATTTGCAGGTAACACACGTTTTAACCACTATTGCAGTGTCAGTTGTCAAATAAGCTGCATTCTTTAATGTCCCACTGAGATCAACACATTTAAGTCATAAAAGCACTCTGGAGTGGATCTTCTTTTGTTTCAGTGTGATTCCAGTGTCTTTGAACACAAAATGGCGTCTAAACATCAAATAAGTGCAAAACAATGCTTTTACAAGTTTAATGTGGGGAAAAAGGCTGTAATAGCTGTTTCACGCAGGGAAGAGGCTTTTAAGCTGTTATTTGCAGGTAACACACGTTTTAACCACTATTGCAGTGTCAGTTGTCAAATAAGCTGCATTCTTCAATTCCCACCGAGATCAACACATTTAAGTCATAACAGCACTCTGGAGTGGATCTTCTTTCGTTTCAATGTGATTCCAGTGTCTTTGAACACAAAATGGCGTCTAAACATCAAATAAGTGCAAAACAATGCTTTTACAAGTTTAATGTGGGGAAAAGGCTGTAATAGCTGTTTCACGCAGGGAAGAGGCTTTTAAGCTGTTATTTGCAGGTAACACACGTTTTAACCACTATTGCAGTGTCAGTTGTCAAATAAGCTGCATTCTTCAATGTCCCACCGAGATCAACACATTTAAGTCATAACAGCACTCTGGAGTGGATCTTCTTTTGTTTCAGTGTGATTCCAGTGTCTTTGAACACAAAATGGCGTCTAAACATCAAATAAGTGCAAAACAATGCTTTTACAAGTTTAATGTGGGGAAAAGGCTGTAATAGCTGTTTCACGCAGGGAAGAGGCTTTTAAGCTGTTATTTGCAGGTAACACACGTTTTAAGCACTATTGCAGTGTCAGTTGTCAAATAAGCTGCATTCTTCAATGTCACACTGAGATCAACACATTTAAGTCATAACAGCACTCTGGAGTGGATCTTCTTTCGTTTCAATGTGATTCCAGTGTCTTTGAACACAAAATGGCGTCTAAACATCAAATAAGTGCAAAACAATGCTTTTACAAGTTTAATGTGGGGAAAAGGCTGTAATAGCTGTTTCACACAGGGAAGAGGCTTTTAAGCTGTTATTTGCAGGTAACACACGTTTAACCACTATTGCAGTGTCAGTTGTCAAATAAGCTGCATTCTTCAATGTCACACTGAGATCAACACATTTAAGTCATAAAAGCACTCTGGAGTGGATCTTCTTTTGTTTCAGTGTGATTCCAGTGTCTTTGAACACAAAATGGCGTCTAAACATCAAATAAGTGCAAAACAATGCTTTTGCAAGTTTTATGTGGGGAAAAGGCTGTAATAGCTGTTTCACACAGGGAAGAGGCTTTTAAGCTGTTATTTGCAGGTAACACACGTTTTAACCACTATTGCAGTGTCAGTTGTCAAATAAGCTGCATTCTTCAATGTCCACTGAGATCAACACATTTAAGTCATAAAAGCACTCTGGAGTGGATCTTCTTTTTTTTCAGTGTGATTCCAGTGTCTTTGAACACAAAATGGCGTCTAAACATCAAATAAGTGCAAAACAATGCTTTTACAAGTTTAATGTGGGGAAAAGGCTGTAATAGCTGTTTCACGCAGGGAAGAGGCTCTTAAGCTGTTATTTGCAGGTAACACACGTTTTAACCACTATTGCAGTGTCAGTTGTCAAATAAGCTGCATTCTTCAATTCCACCGAGATCAACACATTTAAGTCATAACAGCACTCTGGAGTGGATCTTCTTTCGTTTCAATGTGATTCCAGTGTCTTTGAACACAAAATGGCGTCTTAACATCAAATAAGTGCAAAACAATGCTTTTACAAGTTTAATGTGGGAAAAGGCTGTAATAGCTGTTTCACGCAGGGAAGAGGCTCTTAAGCTGTTATTTGCAGGTAACACACGTTTTAACCACTATTGCAGTGTCAGTTGTCAAATAAGCTGCATTCTTCAATGTCACACTGAGATCAACACATTTAAGTCATAAACGCACTCTGGAGTGGATCTTCTTTTGTTTCAGTGTGATTCCAGTGTCTTTGAACACAAAATGGCGTCTAAACATCAAATAAGTGCAAAACAATGCTTTTACAAGTTTAATGTGGGGAAAAAGCTGTAATAGCTGTTTCACACAGGGAAGAGGCTTTTAAGCTGTTATTTGCAGGTAACAGACGTTTTAACCACTATTGCAGTGTCAGTTGTCAAATAAGCTGCATTCTTCAATGTCACACTGAGATCAACACATTTAAGTCATAACAGCACTCTGGAGTGGATCTTCTTTTGTTTCAGTGTGATTCCAGTGTCTTTGAACACAAAATGGCGTCTAAACATCAAATAAGTGCAAAACAATGCTTTTACAAGTTTAATGTGGGGAAAAAGGCTGTAATAGCTGTTTCACGCAGGGAAGAGGCTTTTAAGCTGTTATTTGCAGGTAACACACGTTTTAAGCACTATTGCAGTGTCAGTTGTCAAATAAGCTGCATTCTTCAATTCCCACCGAGATCAACACATTTAAGTCATAACAGCACTCTGGAGTGGATCTTCTTTCGTTTCAATGTGATTCCAGTGTCTTTGAACACAAAATGGCGTCTAAACATCAAATAAGTGCAAAACAATGCTTTTACAAGTTTAATGTGGGGAAAAGGCTGTAATAGCTGTTTCACGCAGGGAAGAGGCTCTTAAGCTGTTATTTGCAGGTAACACACGTTTTAACCACTATTGCAGTGTCAGTTGTCAAATAAGCTGCATTCTTCAATGTCACACTGAGATCAACACATTTAAGTCATAAACGCACTCTGGAGTGGATCTTCTTTTGTTTCAGTGTGATTCCAGTGTCTTTGAACACAAAATGGCGTCTAAACATCAAATAAGTGCAAAACAATGCTTTTACAAGTTTAATGTGGGAAAAAGCTGTAATAGCTGTTTCACACAGGGAAGAGGCTTTTAAGCTGTTATTTGCAGGTAACAGACGTTTTAACCACTATTGCAGTGTCAGTTGTCAAATAAGCTGCATTCTTCAATGTCACACTGAGATCAACACATTTAAGTCATAACAGCACTCTGGAGTGGATCTTCTTTTGTTTCAGTGTGATTCCAGTGTCTTTGAACACAAAATGGCGTCTAAACATCAAATAAGTGCAAAACAATGCTTTTACAAGTTTAATGTGGGGAAAAGGCTGTAATAGCTGTTTCACGCAGGGAAGAGGCTTTTAAGCTGTTATTTGCAGGTAACACACGTTTTAAGCACTATTGCAGTGTCAGTTGTCAAATAAGCTGCATTCTTCAATTCCACCGAGATCAACACATTTAAGTCATAACAGCACTCTGGAGTGGATCTTCTTTCGTTTCAATGTGATTCCAGTGTCTTTGAACACAAAATGGCGTCTAAACATCAAATAAGTGCAAAACAATGCTTTTACAAGTTTAATGTGGGGAAAGGCTGTAATAGCTGTTTCACGCAGGGAAGAGGCTCTTAAGCTGTTATTTGCAGGTAACACACGTTTTAACCACTATTGCAGTGTCAGTTGTCAAATAAGCTGCATTCTTCAATGTCACACTGAGATCAACACATTTAAGTCATAAAAGCACTCTGGAGTGGATCTTCTTTTGTTTCAGTGTGATTCCAGTGTCTTTGAACACAAAATGGCGTCTAAACATCAAATAAGTGCAAAACAATGTTTTTACAAGTTTAATGTGGGGAAAAGGCTGTAATAGCTGTTTCACGCAGGGAAGAGGCTTTTAAGCTGTTATTTGCAGGTAACACACGTTTTAAGCACTATTGCAGTGTCAGTTGTCAAATAAGCTGCATTCTTCAATGTCACACTGAGATCAACACATTTAAGTCATAACAGCACTCTGGAGTGGATCTTCTTTCGTTTCAATGTGATTCCAGTGTCTTTGAAAACAAAATGGCGTCTAAACATCAAATAAGTGCAAAACAATGCTTTTACAAGTTTAATGTGGGGAAAAGGCTGTAATAGCTGTTTCACGCAGGGAAGAGGCTTTTAAGCTGTTATTTGCAGGTACCACACGTTTTAACCACATTGCAGTGTCAGTTGTCAAATAAGCTGCATTCTTTAATGTCCCACTGAGATCAACACATTTAAGTCATAAAAGCACTCTGGAGTGGATCTTCTTTTGTTTCAGTGTGATTCCAGTGTCTTTGAACACAAAATGGCGTCTAAACATCAAATAAGTGCAAAACAATGCTTTTACAAGTTTAATGTGGGGAAAAAGCTGTAATAGCTGTTTCACACAGGGAAGAGGCTTTTAAGCTGTTATTTGCAGGTAACACACGTTTTAAGCACTATTGCAGTGTCAGTTGTCAAATAAGCTGCATTCTTCAATGTCACACTGAGATCAACACATTTAAGTCATAACAGCACTCTGGAGTGGATCTTCTTTCGTTTCAATGTGATTCCAGTGTCTTTGAACACAAAATGGCGTCTAAACATCAATAAGTGCAAAACAATGCTTTTACAAGTTTAATGTGGGGACAAAGGCTGTAATAGCTGTTTCACACAGGGAAGAGGCTTTTAAGCTGTTATTTGCAGGTAACACACGTTTTAACCACTATTGCAGTGTCAGTTGTCAAATAAGCTGCATTCTTCAATGTCCCACTGAGATCAACACATTTAAGTCATAACAGCACTCTGGAGTGGATCTTCTTTCGTTTCAATGTGATTCCAGTGTCTTTGAAAACAAAATGGCGTCTAAACATCAAATAAGTGCAAAACAATGCTTTTACAAGTTTAATGTGGGGAAAGGCTGTAATAGCTGTTTCACGCAGGGAAGAGGCTTTTAAGCTGTTATTTGCAGGTAACACACGTTTTAACCACTATTGCAGTGTCAGTTGTCAAATAAGCTGCATTCTTCAATGTCCCACTGAGATCAACACATTTAAGTCATAAAAGCACTCTGGAGTGGATCTTCTTTTTTTTCAGTGTGATTCCAGTGTCTTTGAACACAAAATGGCGTCTAAACATCAAATAAGTGCAAAACAATGCTTTTACAAGTTTAATGTGGGGAAAAGGCTGTAATAGCTGTTTCACGCAGGAAGAGGCTTTTAAGCTGTTATTTGCAGGTAACACACGTTTTAAGCACTATTGCAGTGTCAGTTGTCAATAAGCTGCATTCTTCAATTCCCACCGAGATCAACACATTTAAGTCATAACAGCACTCTGGAGTGGATCTTCTTTCGTTTCAATGTGATTCCAGTGTCTTTGAACACAAAATGGCGTCTAAACATCAAATAAGTGCAAAACAATGCTTTTACAAGTTTAATGTGGGGAAAAGGCTGTAATAGCTGTTTCACGCAGGGAAGAGGCTCTTAAGCTGTTATTTGCAGGTAACACACGTTTTAACCACTATTGCAGTGTCAGTTGTCAAATAAGCTGCATTCTTCAATGTCACACTGAGATCAACACATTTAAGTCATAAACGCACTCTGGAGTGGATCTTCTTTTGTTTCAGTGTGATTCCAGTGTCTTTGAACACAAAATGGCGTCTAAACATCAAATAAGTGCAAAACAATGCTTTTACAAGTTTAATGTGGGGAAAAGCTGTAATAGCTGTTTCACACAGGGAAGAGGCTTTTAAGCTGTTATTTGCAGGTAACACACGTTTTAACCACTATTGCAGTGTCAGTTGTCAAATAAGCTGCATTCTTCAATTCCCACCGAGATCAACACATTTAAGTCATAACAGCACTCTGGAGTGGATCTTCTTTCGTTTCAATGTGATTCCAGTGTCTTTGAACACAAAATGGCGTCTAAACATCAAATAAGTGCAAAACAATGCTTTTACAAGTTTAATGTGGGGAAAAGGCTGTAATAGCTGTTTCACGCAGGGAAGAGGCTCTTAAGCTGTTATTTGCAGGTAACACACGTTTTAACCACTATTGCAGTGTCAGTTGTCAAATAAGCTGCATTCTTCAATGTCACACTGAGATCAACACATTTAAGTCATAAACGCACTCTGGAGTGGATCTTCTTTTGTTTCAGTGTGATTCCAGTGTCTTTGAACACAAAATGGCGTCTAAACATCAAATAAGTGCAAAACAATGCTTTTACAAGTTTAATGTGGGGAAAAAGCTGTAATAGCTGTTTCACACAGGGAAGAGGCTTTTAAGCTGTTATTTGCAGGTAACAGACGTTTTAACCACTATTGCAGTGTCAGTTGTCAAATAAGCTGCATTCTTCAATGTCACACTGAGATCAACACATTTAAGTCATAACAGCACTCTGGAGTGGATCTTCTTTTGTTTCAGTGTGATTCCAGTGTCTTTGAACACAAAATGGCGTCTAAACATCAAATAAGTGCAAAACAATGCTTTTACAAGTTTAATGTGGGGAAAAGGCTGTAATAGCTGTTTCACGCAGGAAGAGGCTTTTAAGCTGTTATTTGCAGGTAACACACGTTTTAAGCACTATTGCAGTGTCAGTTGTCAAATAAGCTGCATTCTTCAATTCCCACCGAGATCAACACATTTAAGTCATAACAGCACTCTGGAGTGGATCTTCTTTCGTTTCAATGTGATTCCAGTGTCTTTGAACACAAAATGGCGTCTAAACATCAAATAAGTGCAAAACAATGCTTTTACAAGTTTAATGTGGGGAAAAGGCTGTAATAGCTGTTTCACGCAGGGAAGAGGCTCTTAAGCTGTTATTTGCAGGTAACACACGTTTTAACCACTATTGCAGTGTCAGTTGTCAAATAAGCTGCATTCTTCAATGTCACACTGAGATCAACACATTTAAGTCATAAAAGCACTCTGGAGTGGATCTTCTTTTGTTTCAGTGTGATTCCAGTGTCTTTGAACACAAAATGGCGTCTAAACATCAAATAAGTGCAAAACAATGTTTTTACAAGTTTAATGTGGGGAAAAGGCTGTAATAGCTGTTTCACGCAGGGAAGAGGCTTTTAAGCTGTTATTTGCAGGTAACACACGTTTTAAGCACTATTGCAGTGTCAGTTGTCAAATAAGCTGCATTCTTCAATGTCACACTGAGATCAACACATTTAAGTCATAACAGCACTCTGGAGTGGATCTTCTTTCGTTTCAATGTGATTCCAGTGTCTTTGAAAACAAAATGGCGTCTAAACATCAAATAAGTGCAAAACAATGCTTTTACAAGTTTAATGTGGGGAAAAGGCTGTAATAGCTGTTTCACGCAGGGAAGAGGCTTTTAAGCTGTTATTTGCAGGTACCACACGTTTTAACCACATTGCAGTGTCAGTTGTCAAATAAGCTGCATTCTTTAATGTCCCACTGAGATCAACACATTTAAGTCATAAAAGCACTCTGGAGTGGATCTTCTTTTGTTTCAGTGTGATTCCAGTGTCTTTGAACACAAAATGGCGTCTAAACATCAAATAAGTGCAAAACAATGCTTTTACAAGTTTAATGTGGGGAAAAAGCTGTAATAGCTGTTTCACACAGGGAAGAGGCTTTTAAGCTGTTATTTGCAGGTAACACACGTTTTAAGCACTATTGCAGTGTCAGTTGTCAAATAAGCTGCATTCTTCAATGTCACACTGAGATCAACACATTTAAGTCATAACAGCACTCTGGAGTGGATCTTCTTTCGTTTCAATGTGATTCCAGTGTCTTTGAACACAAAATGGCGTCTAAACATCAAATAAGTGCAAAACAATGCTTTTACAAGTTTAATGTGGGGAAAAGGCTGTAATAGCTGTTTCACACAGGGAAGAGGCTTTTAAGCTGTTATTTGCAGGTAACACACGTTTTAACCACTATTGCAGTGTCAGTTGTCAAATAAGCTGCATTCTTCAATGTCCCACTGAGATCAACACATTTAAGTCATAACAGCACTCTGGAGTGGATCTTCTTTCGTTTCAATGTGATTCCAGTGTCTTTGAAAACAAAATGGCGTCTAAACATCAAATAAGTGCAAAACAATGCTTTTACAAGTTTAATGTGGGGAAAAGGCTGTAATAGCTGTTTCACGCAGGGAAGAGGCTTTTAAGCTGTTATTTGCAGGTAACACACGTTTTAACCACTATTGCAGTGTCAGTTGTCAAATAAGCTGCATTCTTCAATGTCCCACTGAGATCAACACATTTAAGTCATAAAAGCACTCTGGAGTGGATCTTCTTTTTTTTCAGTGTGATTCCAGTGTCTTTGAACACAAAATGGCGTCTAAACATCAAATAAGTGCAAAACAATGCTTTTACAAGTTTAATGTGGGGAAAAGGCTGTAATAGCTGTTTCACGCAGGGAAGAGGCTTTTAAGCTGTTATTTGCAGGTAACACACGTTTTAAGCACTATTGCAGTGTCAGTTGTCAAATAAGCTGCATTCTTCAATTCCCACCGAGATCAACACATTTAAGTCATAACAGCACTCTGGAGTGGATCTTCTTTCGTTTCAATGTGATTCCAGTGTCTTTGAACACAAAATGGCGTCTAAACATCAAATAAGTGCAAAACAATGCTTTTACAAGTTTAATGTGGGGAAAAGGCTGTAATAGCTGTTTCACGCAGGGAAGAGGCTCTTAAGCTGTTATTTGCAGGTAACACACGTTTTAACCACTATTGCAGTGTCAGTTGTCAAATAAGCTGCATTCTTCAATGTCACACTGAGATCAACACATTTAAGTCATAAACGCACTCTGGAGTGGATCTTCTTTTGTTTCAGTGTGATTCCAGTGTCTTTGAACACAAAATGGCGTCTAAACATCAAATAAGTGCAAAACAATGCTTTTACAAGTTTAATGTGGGGAAAAAGCTGTAATAGCTGTTTCACACAGGGAAGAGGCTTTTAAGCTGTTATTTGCAGGTAACACACGTTTTAACCACTATTGCAGTGTCAGTTGTCAAATAAGCTGCATTCTTCAATGTCACACTGAGATCAACACATTTAAGTCATAACAGCACTCTGGAGTGGATCTTCTTTTGTTTCAGTGTGATTCCAGTGTCTTTGAACACAAAATGGCGTCTAAACATCAAATAAGTGCAAAACAATGCTTTTACAAGTTTAATGTGGGGAAAAGGCTGTAATAGCTGTTTCACGCAGGGAAGAGGCTTTTAAGCTGTTATTTGCAGGTAACACACGTTTTAACCACTATTGCAGTGTCAGTTGTCAAATAAGCTGCATTCTTCAATGTCCCACTGAGATCAACACATTTAAGTCATAAAAGCACTCTGGAGTGGATCTTCTTTTTTTTCAGTGTGATTCCAGTGTCTTTGAACACAAAATGGCGTCTAAACATCAAATAAGTGCAAAACAATGCTTTTACAAGTTTAATGTGGGGAAAAGGCTGTAATAGCTGTTTCACGCAGGGAAGAGGCTTTTAAGCTGTTATTTGCAGGTAACACACGTTTTAACCACTATTGCAGTGTCAGTTGTCAAATAAGCTGCATTCTTCAATGTCCCACCGAGATCAACACATTTAAGTCATAACAGCACTCTGGAGTGGATCTTCTTTTGTTTCAGTGTGATTCCAGTGTCTTTGAACACAAAATGGCGTCTAAACATCAAATAAGTGCAAAACAATGCTTTTACAAGTTTAATGTGGGGAAAAGGCTGTAATAGCTGTTTCACGCAGGGAAGAGGCTTTTAAGCTGTTATTTGCAGGTAACACACGTTTTAACCACTATTGCAGTGTCAGTTGTCAAATAAGCTGCATTCTTCAATGTCACACTGAGATCAACACATTTAAGTCATAAAAGCACTCTGGAGTGGATCTTCTTTTGTTTCAGTGTGATTCCAGTGTCTTTGAACACAAAATGGCGTCTAAACATCAAATAAGTGCAAAACAATGTTTTTACAAGTTTAATGTGGGGAAAAGGCTGTAATAGCTGTTTCACGCAGGGAAGAGGCTTTTAAGCTGTTATTTGCAGGTAACACACGTTTTAAGCACTATTGCAGTGTCAGTTGTCAAATAAGCTGCATTCTTCAATGTCACACTGAGATCAACACATTTAAGTCATAACAGCACTCTGGAGTGGATCTTCTTTCGTTTCAATGTGATTCCAGTGTCTTTGAAAACAAAATGGCGTCTAAACATCAAATAAGTGCAAAACAATGCTTTTACAAGTTTAATGTGGGGAAAAGGCTGTAATAGCTGTTTCACGCAGGGAAGAGGCTTTTAAGCTGTTATTTGCAGGTACCACACGTTTTAACCACATTGCAGTGTCAGTTGTCAAATAAGCTGCATTCTTTAATGTCCCACTGAGATCAACACATTTAAGTCATAAAAGCACTCTGGAGTGGATCTTCTTTTGTTTCAGTGTGATTCCAGTGTCTTTGAACACAAAATGGCGTCTAAACATCAAATAAGTGCAAAACAATGCTTTTACAAGTTTAATGTGGGGAAAAAGCTGTAATAGCTGTTTCACACAGGGAAGAGGCTTTTAAGCTGTTATTTGCAGGTAACACACGTTTTAAGCACTATTGCAGTGTCAGTTGTCAAATAAGCTGCATTCTTCAATGTCACACTGAGATCAACACATTTAAGTCATAACAGCACTCTGGAGTGGATCTTCTTTCGTTTCAATGTGATTCCAGTGTCTTTGAACACAAAATGGCGTCTAAACATCAAATAAGTGCAAAACAATGCTTTTACAAGTTTAATGTGGGGAAAAGGCTGTAATAGCTGTTTCACACAGGGAAGAGGCTTTTAAGCTGTTATTTGCAGGTAACACACGTTTTAACCACTATTGCAGTGTCAGTTGTCAAATAAGCTGCATTCTTCAATGTCCCACTGAGATCAACACATTTAAGTCATAACAGCACTCTGGAGTGGATCTTCTTTCGTTTCAATGTGATTCCAGTGTCTTTGAAAACAAAATGGCGTCTAAACATCAAATAAGTGCAAAACAATGCTTTTACAAGTTTAATGTGGGGAAAAGGCTGTAATAGCTGTTTCACGCAGGGAAGAGGCTTTTAAGCTGTTATTTGCAGGTAACACACGTTTTAACCACTATTGCAGTGTCAGTTGTCAAATAAGCTGCATTCTTCAATGTCCCACTGAGATCAACACATTTAAGTCATAAAAGCACTCTGGAGTGGATCTTCTTTTTTTTCAGTGTGATTCCAGTGTCTTTGAACACAAAATGGCGTCTAAACATCAAATAAGTGCAAAACAATGCTTTTACAAGTTTAATGTGGGGAAAAGGCTGTAATAGCTGTTTCACGCAGGGAAGAGGCTTTTAAGCTGTTATTTGCAGGTAACACACGTTTTAAGCACTATTGCAGTGTCAGTTGTCAAATAAGCTGCATTCTTCAATTCCCACCGAGATCAACACATTTAAGTCATAACAGCACTCTGGAGTGGATCTTCTTTCGTTTCAATGTGATTCCAGTGTCTTTGAACACAAAATGGCGTCTAAACATCAAATAAGTGCAAAACAATGCTTTTACAAGTTTAATGTGGGGAAAAGGCTGTAATAGCTGTTTCACGCAGGGAAGAGGCTCTTAAGCTGTTATTTGCAGGTAACACACGTTTTAACCACTATTGCAGTGTCAGTTGTCAAATAAGCTGCATTCTTCAATGTCACACTGAGATCAACACATTTAAGTCATAAACGCACTCTGGAGTGGATCTTCTTTTGTTTCAGTGTGATTCCAGTGTCTTTGAACACAAAATGGCGTCTAAACATCAAATAAGTGCAAAACAATGCTTTTACAAGTTTAATGTGGGGAAAAAGCTGTAATAGCTGTTTCACACAGGGAAGAGGCTTTTAAGCTGTTATTTGCAGGTAACACACGTTTTAACCACTATTGCAGTGTCAGTTGTCAAATAAGCTGCATTCTTCAATGTCACACTGAGATCAACACATTTAAGTCATAACAGCACTCTGGAGTGGATCTTCTTTTGTTTCAGTGTGATTCCAGTGTCTTTGAACACAAAATGGCGTCTAAACATCAAATAAGTGCAAAACAATGCTTTTACAAGTTTAATGTGGGGAAAAGGCTGTAATAGCTGTTTCACGCAGGGAAGAGGCTTTTAAGCTGTTATTTGCAGGTAACACACGTTTTAACCACTATTGCAGTGTCAGTTGTCAAATAAGCTGCATTCTTCAATGTCCCACTGAGATCAACACATTTAAGTCATAAAAGCACTCTGGAGTGGATCTTCTTTTTTTTCAGTGTGATTCCAGTGTCTTTGAACACAAAATGGCGTCTAAACATCAAATAAGTGCAAAACAATGCTTTTACAAGTTTAATGTGGGGAAAAGGCTGTAATAGCTGTTTCACGCAGGGAAGAGGCTTTTAAGCTGTTATTTGCAGGTAACACACGTTTTAAGCACTATTGCAGTGTCAGTTGTCAAATAAGCTGCATTCTTCAATTCCCACCGAGATCAACACATTTAAGTCATAACAGCACTCTGGAGTGGATCTTCTTTCGTTTCAATGTGATTCCAGTGTCTTTGAACACAAAATGGCGTCTAAACATCAAATAAGTGCAAAACAATGCTTTTACAAGTTTAATGTGGGGAAAAGGCTGTAATAGCTGTTTCACGCAGGGAAGAGGCTCTTAAGCTGTTATTTGCAGGTAACACACGTTTTAACCACTATTGCAGTGTCAGTTGTCAAATAAGCTGCATTCTTCAATGTCACACTGAGATCAACACATTTAAGTCATAAAAGCACTCTGGAGTGGATCTTCTTTTGTTTCAGTGTGATTCCAGTGTCTTTGAACACAAAATGGCGTCTAAACATCAAATAAGTGCAAAACAATGTTTTTACAAGTTTAATGTGGGGAAAAGGCTGTAATAGCTGTTTCACGCAGGGAAGAGGCTTTTAAGCTGTTATTTGCAGGTAACACACGTTTTAAGCACTATTGCAGTGTCAGTTGTCAAATAAGCTGCGTTCTTCAATTCCCACCGAGATCAACACATTTAAGTCATAACAGCACTCTGGAGTGGATCTTCTTTCGTTTCAATGTGATTCCAGTGTCTTTGAACACAAAATGGCGTCTAAACATCAAATAAGTGCAAAACAATGCTTTTACAAGTTTAATGTGGGGAAAAAGCTGTAATAGCTGTTTCACACAGGGAAGAGGCTTTTAAGCTGTTATTTGCAGGTAACACACGTTTTAACCACTATTGCAGTGTCAGTTGTCAAATAAGCTGCATTCTTCAATGTCACACTGAGATCAACACATTTAAGTCATAAAAGCACTCTGGAGTGGATCTTCTTTTGTTTCAGTGTGATTCCAGTGTCTTTGAACACAAAATGGCGTCTAAACATCAAATAAGTGCAAAACAATGTTTTTACAAGTTTAATGTGGGGAAAAGGCTGTAATAGCTGTTTCACGCAGGGAAGAGGCTTTTAAGCTGTTATTTGCAGGTAACACACGTTTTAACCACTATTGCAGTGTCAGTTGTCAAATAAGCTGCATTCTTCAATGTCACACTGAGATCAACACATTTAAGTCATAAAAGCACTCTGGAGTGGATCTTCTTTTGTTTCAGTGTGATTCCAGTGTCTTTGAACACAAAATGGCGTCTAAACATCAAATAAGTGCAAAACAATGCTTTTACAAGTTTAATGTGGGGAAAAGGCTGTAATAGCTGTTTCACGCAGGGAAGAGGCTTTTAAGCTGTTATTTGCAGGTAACACACGTTTTAACCACTATTGCAGTGTCAGTTGTCAAATAAGCTGCATTCTTCAATGTCACACTGAGATCAACACATTTAAGTCATAAAAGCACTCTGGAGTGGATCTTCTTTTGTTTCAGTGTGATTCCAGTGTCTTTGAACACAAAATGGCGTCTAAACATCAAATAAGTGCAAAACAATGTTTTTACAAGTTTAATGTGGGGAAAAGGCTGTAATAGCTGTTTCACGCAGGGAAGAGGCTTTTAAGCTGTTATTTGCAGGTAACACACGTTTTAACCACTATTGCAGTGTCAGTTGTCAAATAAGCTGCATTCTTCAATGTCACACTGAGATCAACACATTTAAGTCATAAAAGCACTCTGGAGTGGATCTTCTTTTGTTTCAGTGTGATTCCAGTGTCTTTGAACACAAAATGGCGTCTAAACATCAAATAAGTGCAAAACAATGCTTTTACAAGTTTAATGTGGGGAAAAGGCTGTAATAGCTGTTTCACACAGGGAAGAGGCTTTTAAGCTGTTATTTGCAGGTAACACACGTTTTAACCACTATTGCAGTGTCAGTTGTCAAATAAGCTGCATTCTTTAATGTCCCACTGAGATCAACACATTTAAGTCATAAAAGCACTCTGGAGTGGATCTTCTTTTGTTTCAGTGTGATTCCAGTGTCTTTGAACACAAAATGGCGTCTAAACATCAAATAAGTGCAAAACAATGCTTTTACAAGTTTAATGTGGGGAAAAGGCTGTAATAGCTGTTTCACGCAGGGAAGAGGCTTTTAAGCTGTTATTTGCAGGTAACACACGTTTTAACCACTATTGCAGTGTCAGTTGTCAAATAAGCTGCATTCTTCAATTCCCACCGAGATCAACACATTTAAGTCATAACAGCACTCTGGAGTGGATCTTCTTTCGTTTCAATGTGATTCCAGTGTCTTTGAACACAAAATGGCGTCTAAACATCAAATAAGTGCAAAACAATGCTTTTACAAGTTTAATGTGGGGAAAAGGCTGTAATAGCTGTTTCACGCAGGGAAGAGGCTTTTAAGCTGTTATTTGCAGGTAACACACGTTTTAACCACTATTGCAGTGTCAGTTGTCAAATAAGCTGCATTCTTCAATGTCCCACCGAGATCAACACATTTAAGTCATAACAGCACTCTGGAGTGGATCTTCTTTTGTTTCAGTGTGATTCCAGTGTCTTTGAACACAAAATGGCGTCTAAACATCAAATAAGTGCAAAACAATGCTTTTACAAGTTTAATGTGGGGAAAAGGCTGTAATAGCTGTTTCACGCAGGGAAGAGGCTTTTAAGCTGTTATTTGCAGGTAACACACGTTTTAAGCACTATTGCAGTGTCAGTTGTCAAATAAGCTGCATTCTTCAATGTCACACTGAGATCAACACATTTAAGTCATAACAGCACTCTGGAGTGGATCTTCTTTCGTTTCAATGTGATTCCAGTGTCTTTGAACACAAAATGGCGTCTAAACATCAAATAAGTGCAAAACAATGCTTTTACAAGTTTAATGTGGGGAAAAGGCTGTAATAGCTGTTTCACACAGGGAAGAGGCTTTTAAGCTGTTATTTGCAGGTAACACACGTTTTAACCACTATTGCAGTGTCAGTTGTCAAATAAGCTGCATTCTTCAATGTCACACTGAGATCAACACATTTAAGTCATAAAAGCACTCTGGAGTGGATCTTCTTTTGTTTCAGTGTGATTCCAGTGTCTTTGAACACAAAATGGCGTCTAAACATCAAATAAGTGCAAAACAATGCTTTTGCAAGTTTTATGTGGGGAAAAGGCTGTAATAGCTGTTTCACACAGGGAAGAGGCTTTTAAGCTGTTATTTGCAGGTAACACACGTTTTAACCACTATTGCAGTGTCAGTTGTCAAATAAGCTGCATTCTTCAATGTCCCACTGAGATCAACACATTTAAGTCATAAAAGCACTCTGGAGTGGATCTTCTTTTTTTTCAGTGTGATTCCAGTGTCTTTGAACACAAAATGGCGTCTAAACATCAAATAAGTGCAAAACAATGCTTTTACAAGTTTAATGTGGGGAAAAGGCTGTAATAGCTGTTTCACGCAGGGAAGAGGCTCTTAAGCTGTTATTTGCAGGTAACACACGTTTTAACCACTATTGCAGTGTCAGTTGTCAAATAAGCTGCATTCTTCAATTCCCACCGAGATCAACACATTTAAGTCATAACAGCACTCTGGAGTGGATCTTCTTTCGTTTCAATGTGATTCCAGTGTCTTTGAACACAAAATGGCGTCTTAACATCAAATAAGTGCAAAACAATGCTTTTACAAGTTTAATGTGGGGAAAAGGCTGTAATAGCTGTTTCACGCAGGGAAGAGGCTCTTAAGCTGTTATTTGCAGGTAACACACGTTTTAACCACTATTGCAGTGTCAGTTGTCAAATAAGCTGCATTCTTCAATGTCACACTGAGATCAACACATTTAAGTCATAAAAGCACTCTGGAGTGGATCTTCTTTTGTTTCAGTGTGATTCCAGTGTCTTTGAACACAAAATGGCGTCTAAACATCAAATAAGTGCAAAACAATGTTTTTACAAGTTTAATGTGGGGAAAAGGCTGTAATAGCTGTTTCACGCAGGGAAGAGGCTTTTAAGCTGTTATTTGCAGGTAACACACGTTTTAAGCACTATTGCAGTGTCAGTTGTCAAATAAGCTGCATTCTTCAATGTCACACTGAGATCAACACATTTAAGTCATAACAGCACTCTGGAGTGGATCTTCTTTCGTTTCAATGTGATTCCAGTGTCTTTGAAAACAAAATGGCGTCTAAACATCAAATAAGTGCAAAACAATGCTTTTACAAGTTTAATGTGGGGAAAAGGCTGTAATAGCTGTTTCACGCAGGGAAGAGGCTTTTAAGCTGTTATTTGCAGGTACCACACGTTTTAACCACATTGCAGTGTCAGTTGTCAAATAAGCTGCATTCTTTAATGTCCCACTGAGATCAACACATTTAAGTCATAAAAGCACTCTGGAGTGGATCTTCTTTTGTTTCAGTGTGATTCCAGTGTCTTTGAACACAAAATGGCGTCTAAACATCAAATAAGTGCAAAACAATGCTTTTACAAGTTTAATGTGGGGAAAAAGCTGTAATAGCTGTTTCACACAGGGAAGAGGCTTTTAAGCTGTTATTTGCAGGTAACACACGTTTTAAGCACTATTGCAGTGTCAGTTGTCAAATAAGCTGCATTCTTCAATGTCACACTGAGATCAACACATTTAAGTCATAACAGCACTCTGGAGTGGATCTTCTTTCGTTTCAATGTGATTCCAGTGTCTTTGAACACAAAATGGCGTCTAAACATCAAATAAGTGCAAAACAATGCTTTTACAAGTTTAATGTGGGGAAAAGGCTGTAATAGCTGTTTCACACAGGGAAGAGGCTTTTAAGCTGTTATTTGCAGGTAACACACGTTTTAACCACTATTGCAGTGTCAGTTGTCAAATAAGCTGCATTCTTCAATGTCCCACTGAGATCAACACATTTAAGTCATAACAGCACTCTGGAGTGGATCTTCTTTTTTTTCAGTGTGATTCCAGTGTCTTTGAACACAAAATGGCGTCTAAACATCAAATAAGTGCAAAACAATGCTTTTACAAGTTTAATGTGGGGAAAAGGCTGTAATAGCTGTTTCACTTAGGGAAGAGGCTTTTAAGCTGTTATTTGCAGGTAACACACGTTTTAAGCACTATTGCAGTGTCAGTTGTCAAATAAGCTGCATTCTTCAATTCCCACCGAGATCAACACATTTAAGTCATAACAGCACTCTGGAGTGGATCTTCTTTCGTTTCAATGTGATTCCAGTGTCTTTGAACACAAAATGGCGTCTAAACATCAAATAAGTGCAAAACAATGCTTTTACAAGTTTAATGTGGGGAAAAGGCTGTAATAGCTGTTTCACGCAGGGAAGAGGCTCTTAAGCTGTTATTTGCAGGTAACACACGTTTTAACCACTATTGCAGTGTCAGTTGTCAAATAAGCTGCATTCTTCAATGTCACACTGAGATCAACACATTTAAGTCATAAACGCACTCTGGAGTGGATCTTCTTTTGTTTCAGTGTGATTCCAGTGTCTTTGAACACAAAATGGCGTCTAAACATCAAATAAGTGCAAAACAATGCTTTTACAAGTTTAATGTGGGGAAAAAGCTGTAATAGCTGTTTCACACAGGGAAGAGGCTTTTAAGCTGTTATTTGCAGGTAACACACGTTTTAACCACTATTGCAGTGTCAGTTGTCAAATAAGCTGCATTCTTCAATGTCACACTGAGATCAACACATTTAAGTCATAACAGCACTCTGGAGTGGATCTTCTTTTGTTTCAGTGTGATTCCAGTGTCTTTGAACACAAAATGGCGTCTAAACATCAAATAAGTGCAAAACAATGCTTTTACAAGTTTAATGTGGGGAAAAGGCTGTAATAGCTGTTTCACGCAGGGAAGAGGCTTTTAAGCTGTTATTTGCAGGTAACACACGTTTTAACCACTATTGCAGTGTCAGTTGTCAAATAAGCTGCATTCTTCAATGTCCCACTGAGATCAACACATTTAAGTCATAAAAGCACTCTGGAGTGGATCTTCTTTTTTTTCAGTGTGATTCCAGTGTCTTTGAACACAAAATGGCGTCTAAACATCAAATAAGTGCAAAACAATGCTTTTACAAGTTTAATGTGGGGAAAAGGCTGTAATAGCTGTTTCACGCAGGGAAGAGGCTTTTAAGCTGTTATTTGCAGGTAACACACGTTTTAAGCACTATTGCAGTGTCAGTTGTCAAATAAGCTGCATTCTTCAATTCCCACCGAGATCAACACATTTAAGTCATAACAGCACTCTGGAGTGGATCTTCTTTCGTTTCAATGTGATTCCAGTGTCTTTGAACACAAAATGGCGTCTAAACATCAAATAAGTGCAAAACAATGCTTTTACAAGTTTAATGTGGGGAAAAGGCTGTAATAGCTGTTTCACGCAGGGAAGAGGCTCTTAAGCTGTTATTTGCAGGTAACACACGTTTTAACCACTATTGCAGTGTCAGTTGTCAAATAAGCTGCATTCTTCAATGTCACACTGAGATCAACACATTTAAGTCATAAAAGCACTCTGGAGTGGATCTTCTTTTGTTTCAGTCTTATTCCAGTGTCTTTGAACACAAAATGGCGTCTAAACATCAAATAAGTGCAAAACAATGTTTTTACAAGTTTAATGTGGGGAAAAGGCTGTAATAGCTGTTTCACGCAGGGAAGAGGCTTTTAAGCTGTTATTTGCAGGTAACACACGTTTTAACCACTATTGCAGTGTCAGTTGTCAAATAAGCTGCGTTCTTCAATTCCCACCGAGATCAACACATTTAAGTCATAACAGCACTCTGGAGTGGATCTTCTTTCGTTTCAATGTGATTCCAGTGTCTTTGAACACAAAATGGCGTCTAAACATCAAATAAGTGCAAAACAATGCTTTTACAAGTTTAATGTGGGGAAAAGGCTGTAATAGCTGTTTCACGCAGGGAAGAGGCTCTTAAGCTGTTATTTGCAGGTAACACACGTTTTAACCACTATTGCAGTGTCAGTTGTCAAATAAGCTGCATTCTTCAATGTCAGACTGATATCAACACATTTAAGTCATAAACGCACTCTGGAGTGGATCTTCTTTTGTTTCAGTGTGATTCCAGTGTCTTTGAACACAAAATGGCGTCTAAACATCAAATAAGTGCAAAACAATGCTTTTACAAGTTTAATGTGGGGAAAAAGCTGTAATAGCTGTTTCACACAGGGAAGAGGCTTTTAAGCTGTTATTTGCAGGTAACACACGTTTTAACCACTATTGCAGTGTCAGTTGTCAAATAAGCTGCATTCTTCAATGTCACACTGAGATCAACACATTTAAGTCATAAAAGCACTCTGGAGTGGATCTTCTTTTGTTTCAGTGTGATTCCAGTGTCTTTGAACACAAAATGGCGTCTAAACATCAAATAAGTGCAAAACAATGTTTTTACAAGTTTAATGTGGGGAAAAGGCTGTAATAGCTGTTTCACGCAGGGAAGAGGCTTTTAAGCTGTTATTTGCAGGTAACACACGTTTTAACCACTATTGCAGTGTCAGTTGTCAAATAAGCTGCATTCTTCAATGTCACACTGAGATCAACACATTTAAGTCATAAAAGCACTCTGGAGTGGATCTTCTTTTGTTTCAGTGTGATTCCAGTGTCTTTGAACACAAAATGGCGTCTAAACATCAAATAAGTGCAAAACAATGCTTTTACAAGTTTAATGTGGGGAAAAGGCTGTAATAGCTGTTTCACACAGGGAAGAGGCTTTTAAGCTGTTATTTGCAGGTAACACACGTTTTAACCACTATTGCAGTGTCAGTTGTCAAATAAGCTGCATTCTTTAATGTCCCACTGAGATCAACACATTTAAGTCATAAAAGCACTCTGGAGTGGATCTTCTTTTGTTTCAGTGTGATTCCAGTGTCTTTGAACACAAAATGGCGTCTAAACATCAAATAAGTGCAAAACAATGCTTTTACAAGTTTAATGTGGGGAAAAGGCTGTAATAGCTGTTTCACGCAGGGAAGAGGCTTTTAAGCTGTTATTTGCAGGTAACACACGTTTTAACCACTATTGCAGTGTCAGTTGTCAAATAAGCTGCATTCTTCAATTCCCACCGAGATCAACACATTTAAGTCATAACAGCACTCTGGAGTGGATCTTCTTTCGTTTCAATGTGATTCCAGTGTCTTTGAACACAAAATGGCGTCTAAACATCAAATAAGTGCAAAACAATGCTTTTACAAGTTTAATGTGGGGAAAAGGCTGTAATAGCTGTTTCACGCAGGGAAGAGGCTTTTAAGCTGTTATTTGCAGGTAACACACGTTTTAACCACTATTGCAGTGTCAGTTGTCAAATAAGCTGCATTCTTCAATGTCCCACCGAGATCAACACATTTAAGTCATAACAGCACTCTGGAGTGGATCTTCTTTTGTTTCAGTGTGATTCCAGTGTCTTTGAACACAAAATGGCGTCTAAACATCAAATAAGTGCAAAACAATGCTTTTACAAGTTTAATGTGGGGAAAAGGCTGTAATAGCTGTTTCACGCAGGGAAGAGGCTTTTAAGCTGTTATTTGCAGGTAACACACGTTTTAAGCACTATTGCAGTGTCAGTTGTCAAATAAGCTGCATTCTTCAATGTCACACTGAGATCAACACATTTAAGTCATAACAGCACTCTGGAGTGGATCTTCTTTCGTTTCAATGTGATTCCAGTGTCTTTGAACACAAAATGGCGTCTAAACATCAAATAAGTGCAAAACAATGCTTTTACAAGTTTAATGTGGGGAAAAGGCTGTAATAGCTGTTTCACACAGGGAAGAGGCTTTTAAGCTGTTATTTGCAGGTAACACACGTTTTAACCACTATTGCAGTGTCAGTTGTCAAATAAGCTGCATTCTTCAATGTCACACTGAGATCAACACATTTAAGTCATAAAAGCACTCTGGAGTGGATCTTCTTTTGTTTCAGTGTGATTCCAGTGTCTTTGAACACAAAATGGCGTCTAAACATCAAATAAGTGCAAAACAATGCTTTTGCAAGTTATATGTGGGGAAAAGGCTGTAATAGCTGTTTCACACAGGGAAGAGGCTTTTAAGCTGTTATTTGCAGGTAACACACGTTTTAACCACTATTGCAGTGTCAGTTGTCAAATAAGCTGCATTCTTCAATGTCCCACTGAGATCAACACATTTAAGTCATAAAAGCACTCTGGAGTGGATCTTCTTTTTTTTCAGTGTGATTCCAGTGTCTTTGAACACAAAATGGCGTCTAAACATCAAATAAGTGCAAAACAATGCTTTTACAAGTTTAATGTGGGGAAAAGGCTGTAATAGCTGTTTCACGCAGGGAAGAGGCTCTTAAGCTGTTATTTGCAGGTAACACACGTTTTAACCACTATTGCAGTGTCAGTTGTCAAATAAGCTGCATTCTTCAATTCCCACCGAGATCAACACATTTAAGTCATAACAGCACTCTGGAGTGGATCTTCTTTCGTTTCAATGTGATTCCAGTGTCTTTGAACACAAAATGGCGTCTTAACATCAAATAAGTGCAAAACAATGCTTTTACAAGTTTAATGTGGGGAAAAGGCTGTAATAGCTGTTTCACGCAGGGAAGAGGCTCTTAAGCTGTTATTTGCAGGTAACACACGTTTTAACCACTATTGCAGTGTCAGTTGTCAAATAAGCTGCATTCTTCAATGTCACACTGAGATCAACACATTTAAGTCATAAACGCACTCTGGAGTGGATCTTCTTTTGTTTCAGTGTGATTCCAGTGTCTTTGAACACAAAATGGCGTCTAAACATCAAATAAGTGCAAAACAATGCTTTTACAAGTTTAATGTGGGGAAAAAGCTGTAATAGCTGTTTCACACAGGGAAGAGGCTTTTAAGCTGTTATTTGCAGGTAACACACGTTTTAACCACTATTGCAGTGTCAGTTGTCAAATAAGCTGCATTCTTCAATGTCACACTGAGATCAACACATTTAAGTCATAACAGCACTCTGGAGTGGATCTTCTTTTGTTTCAGTGTGATTCCAGTGTCTTTGAACACAAAATGGCGTCTAAACATCAAATAAGTGCAAAACAATGCTTTTACAAGTTTAATGTGGGGAAAAGGCTGTAATAGCTGTTTCACGCAGGGAAGAGGCTTTTAAGCTGTTATTTGCAGGTAACACACGTTTTAAGCACTATTGCAGTGTCAGTTGTCAAATAAGCTGCATTCTTCAATTCCCACCGAGATCAACACATTTAAGTCATAACAGCACTCTGGAGTGGATCTTCTTTCGTTTCAATGTGATTCCAGTGTCTTTGAACACAAAATGGCGTCTAAACATCAAATAAGTGCAAAACAATGCTTTTACAAGTTTAATGTGGGGAAAAGGCTGTAATAGCTGTTTCACGCAGGGAAGAGGCTCTTAAGCTGTTATTTGCAGGTAACACACGTTTTAACCACTATTGCAGTGTCAGTTGTCAAATAAGCTGCATTCTTCAATGTCACACTGAGATCAACACATTTAAGTCATAAAAGCACTCTGGAGTGGATCTTCTTTTGTTTCAGTGTGATTCCAGTGTCTTTGAACACAAAATGGCGTCTAAACATCAAATAAGTGCAAAACAATGTTTTTACAAGTTTAATGTGGGGAAAAGGCTGTAATAGCTGTTTCACGCAGGGAAGAGGCTTTTAAGCTGTTATTTGCAGGTAACACACGTTTTAAGCACTATTGCAGTGTCAGTTGTCAAATAAGCTGCATTCTTCAATGTCCCACTGAGATCAACACATTTAAGTCATAACAGCACTCTGGAGTGGATCTTCTTTCGTTTCAATGTGATTCCAGTGTCTTTGAAAACAAAATGGCGTCTAAACATCAAATAAGTGCAAAACAATGCTTTTACAAGTTTAATGTGGGGAAAAGGCTGTAATAGCTGTTTCACGCAGGGAAGAGGCTTTTAAGCTGTTATTTGCAGGTACCACACGTTTTAACCACATTGCAGTGTCAGTTGTCAAATAAGCTGCATTCTTTAATGTCCCACTGAGATCAACACATTTAAGTCATAAAAGCACTCTGGAGTGGATCTTCTTTTGTTTCAGTGTGATTCCAGTGTCTTTGAACACAAAATGGCGTCTAAACATCAAATAAGTGCAAAACAATGCTTTTACAAGTTTAATGTGGGGAAAAGGCTGTAATAGCTGTTTCACGCAGGGAAGAGGCTTTTAAGCTGTTATTTGCAGGTAACACACGTTTTAACCACTATTGCAGTGTCAGTTGTCAAATAAGCTGCATTCTTCAATTCCCACCGAGATCAACACATTTAAGTCATAACAGCACTCTGGAGTGGATCTTCTTTCGTTTCAATGTGATTCCAGTGTCTTTGAACACAAAATGGCGTCTAAACATCAAATAAGTGCAAAACAATGCTTTTACAAGTTTAATGTGGGGAAAAGGCTGTAATAGCTGTTTCACGCAGGGAAGAGGCTTTTAAGCTGTTATTTGCAGGTAACACACGTTTTAACCACTATTGCAGTGTCAGTTGTCAAATAAGCTGCATTCTTCAATGTCCCACCGAGATCAACACATTTAAGTCATAACAGCACTCTGGAGTGGATCTTCTTTTGTTTCAGTGTGATTCCAGTGTCTTTGAACACAAAATGGCGTCTAAACATCAAATAAGTGCAAAACAATGCTTTTACAAGTTTAATGTGGGGAAAAGGCTGTAATAGCTGTTTCACGCAGGGAAGAGGCTTTTAAGCTGTTATTTGCAGGTAACACACGTTTTAAGCACTATTGCAGTGTCAGTTGTCAAATAAGCTGCATTCTTCAATGTCACACTGAGATCAACACATTTAAGTCATAACAGCACTCTGGAGTGGATCTTCTTTCGTTTCAATGTGATTCCAGTGTCTTTGAACACAAAATGGCGTCTAAACATCAAATAAGTGCAAAACAATGCTTTTACAAGTTTAATGTGGGGAAAAGGCTGTAATAGCTGTTTCACACAGGGAAGAGGCTTTTAAGCTGTTATTTGCAGGTAACACACGTTTTAACCACTATTGCAGTGTCAGTTGTCAAATAAGCTGCATTCTTCAATGTCACACTGAGATCAACACATTTAAGTCATAAAAGCACTCTGGAGTGGATCTTCTTTTGTTTCAGTGTGATTCCAGTGTCTTTGAACACAAAATGGCGTCTAAACATCAAATAAGTGCAAAACAATGCTTTTGCAAGTTTTATGTGGGGAAAAGGCTGTAATAGCTGTTTCACACAGGGAAGAGGCTTTTAAGCTGTTATTTGCAGGTAACACACGTTTTAACCACTATTGCAGTGTCAGTTGTCAAATAAGCTGCATTCTTCAATGTCCCACTGAGATCAACACATTTAAGTCATAAAAGCACTCTGGAGTGGATCTTCTTTTTTTTCAGTGTGATTCCAGTGTCTTTGAACACAAAATGGCGTCTAAACATCAAATAAGTGCAAAACAATGCTTTTACAAGTTTAATGTGGGGAAAAGGCTGTAATAGCTGTTTCACGCAGGGAAGAGGCTCTTAAGCTGTTATTTGCAGGTAACACACGTTTTAACCACTATTGCAGTGTCAGTTGTCAAATAAGCTGCATTCTTCAATTCCCACCGAGATCAACACATTTAAGTCATAACAGCACTCTGGAGTGGATCTTCTTTCGTTTCAATGTGATTCCAGTGTCTTTGAACACAAAATGGCGTCTTAACATCAAATAAGTGCAAAACAATGCTTTTACAAGTTTAATGTGGGGAAAAGGCTGTAATAGCTGTTTCACGCAGGGAAGAGGCTCTTAAGCTGTTATTTGCAGGTAACACACGTTTTAACCACTATTGCAGTGTCAGTTGTCAAATAAGCTGCATTCTTCAATGTCACACTGAGATCAACACATTTAAGTCATAAACGCACTCTGGAGTGGATCTTCTTTTGTTTCAGTGTGATTCCAGTGTCTTTGAACACAAAATGGCGTCTAAACATCAAATAAGTGCAAAACAATGCTTTTACAAGTTTAATGTGGGGAAAAAGCTGTAATAGCTGTTTCACACAGGGAAGAGGCTTTTAAGCTGTTATTTGCAGGTAACACACGTTTTAACCACTATTGCAGTGTCAGTTGTCAAATAAGCTGCATTCTTCAATTCCCACCGAGATCAACACATTTAAGTCATAACAGCACTCTGGAGTGGATCTTCTTTCGTTTCAATGTGATTCCAGTGTCTTTGAACACAAAATGGCGTCTAAACATCAAATAAGTGCAAAACAATGCTTTTACAAGTTTAATGTGGGGAAAAGGCTGTAATAGCTGTTTCACGCAGGGAAGAGGCTCTTAAGCTGTTATTTGCAGGTAACACACGTTTTAACCACTATTGCAGTGTCAGTTGTCAAATAAGCTGCATTCTTCAATGTCACACTGAGATCAACACATTTAAGTCATAAACGCACTCTGGAGTGGATCTTCTTTTGTTTCAGTGTGATTCCAGTGTCTTTGAACACAAAATGGCGTCTAAACATCAAATAAGTGCAAAACAATGCTTTTACAAGTTTAATGTGGGGAAAAGGCTGTAATAGCTGTTTCACGCAGGGAAGAGGCTTTTAAGCTGTTATTTGCAGGTAACACACGTTTTAACCACTATTGCAGTGTCAGTTGTCAAATAAGCTGCATTCTTCAATGTCCCACCGAGATCAACACATTTAAGTCATAACAGCACTCTGGAGTGGATCTTCTTTTGTTTCAGTGTGATTCCAGTGTCTTTGAACACAAAATGGCGTCTAAACATCAAATAAGTGCAAAACAATGCTTTTAAAAGTTTAATGTGGGGAAAAGGCTGTAATAGCTGTTTCACACAGGGAAGAGGCTTTTAAGCTGTTATTTGCAGGTAACACAAGTTTTAACCACTATTGCAGTGTCAGTTGTCAAATAAGCTGCATTCTTCAATGTACCACCGAGATCAACACATTTAAGTCATAACAGCACTCTGGAGTGGATCTTCTTTCGTTTCAGTGTGATTCCAGTGTCTTTGAACACAAAATGGCGTCTAAACATCAAATAAGTGCAAAACAATGCTTTTACAAGTTTAATGTGGGGAAAAGGCTGTAATAGCTGTTTCACGCAGGGAAGAGGCTTTTAAGCTGTTATTTGCAGGTAACACACGTTTTAACCACTATTGCAGTGTCAGTTGTCAAATAAGCTGCCTTCTTCAATGTCACACTGAGATCAACACATTTAAGTCATAAAAGCACTCTGGAGTGGATCTTCTTTTTTTTCAGTGTGATTCCAGTGTCTTTGAAAACAAAATGGCGTCTACACATCAAATAAGTGCAAAACAATGCTTTTACAAGTTTAATGTGGGGAAAAGGCTGTAATAGCTGTTTCACGCAGGGAAGAGGCTTTTAAGCTGTTATTTGCAGGTAACACAAGTTTTAACCACTATTGCAGTGTCAGTTGTCAAATAAGCTGCATTCTTCAATGTACCACCGAGATCAACACATTTAAGTCATAACAGCACTCTGGAGTGGATCTTCTTTCGTTTCAGTGTGATTCCAGTGTCTTTGAACACAAAATGGCGTCTAAACATCAAATAAGTGCAAAACAATGCTTTTACAAGTTTAATGTGGGGAAAAGGCTGTAATAGCTGTTTCACGCAGGGAAGAGGCTTTTAAGCTGTTATTTGCAGGTAACACACGTTTTAACCACTATTGCAGTGTCAGTTGTCAAATAAGCTGCATTCTTCAATGTCACACTGAGATCAACACATTTAAGTCATAAAAGCACTCTGGAGTGGATCTTCTTTTGTTTCAGTGTGATTCCAGTGTCTTTGAACACAAAATGGCGTCTAAACATCAAATAAGTGCAAAACAATGCTTTTACAAGTTTAATGTGGGGAAAAGGCTGTAATAGCTGTTTCAAGCAGGGAAGAGGCTTTTAAGCTGTTATTTGCAGGTAACACACGTTTTAACCACTATTGCAGTGTCAGTTGTCAAATAAGCTGCATTCTTCAATGTCCCACCGAGATCAACACATTTAAGTCATAACAGCACTCTGGAGTGGATCTTCTTTTGTTTCAGTGTGATTCCAGTGTCTTTGAACACAAAATGGCGTCTAAACATCAAATAAGTGCAAAACAATGCTTTTACAAGTTTAATGTGGGGAAAAGGCTGTAATAGCTGTTTCACGCAGGGAAGAGGCTTTTAAGCTGTTATTTGCAGGTAACACACGTTTTAAGCACTATTGCAGTGTCAGTTGTCAAATAAGCTGCATTCTTCAATGTCACACTGAGATCAACACATTTAAGTCATAACAGCACTCTGGAGTGAATCTTCTTTCGTTTCAATGTGATTCCAGTGTCTTTGAACACAAAATGGCGTCTAAACATCAAATAAGTGCAAAACAATGCTTTTACAAGTTTAATGTGGGGAAAAGGCTGTAATAGCTGTTTCACACAGGGAAGAGGCTTTTAAGCTGTTATTTGCAGGTAACACACGTTTTAACCACTATTGCAGTGTCAGTTGTCAAATAAGCTGCATTCTTCAATGTCACACTGAGATCAACACATTTAAGTCATAAAAGCACTCTGGAGTGGATCTTCTTTTGTTTCAGTGTGATTCCAGTGTCTTTGAACACAAAATGGCGTCTAAACATCAAATAAGTGCAAAACAATGCTTTTGCAAGTTTTATGTGGGGAAAAGGCTGTAATAGCTGTTTCACACAGGGAAGAGGCTTTTAAGCTGTTATTTTCAGGTAACACACGTTTTAACCACTATTGCAGTGTCAGTTGTCAAATAAGCTGCATTCTTCAATGTCCCACTGAGATCAACACATTTAAGTCATAAAAGCACTCTGGAGTGGATCTTCTTTTTTTTCAGTGTGATTCCAGTGTCTTTGAACACAAAATGGCGTCTAAACATCAAATAAGTGCAAAACAATGCTTTTACAAGTTTAATGTGGGGAAAAGGCTGTAATAGCTGTTTCACGCAGGGAAGAGGCCTTTAAGCTGTTATTTGCAGGTAACACACGTTTTAACCACTATTGCAGTGTCAGTTGTCAAATAAGCTGCATTCTTCAATGTCACACTGAGATCAACACATTTAAGTCATAAAAGCACTCTGGAGTGGATCTTCTTTTGTTTCAGTGTGATTCCAGTGTCTTTGAACACAAAATGGCGTCTAAACATCAAATAAGTGCAAAACAATTGTTTTACAAGTTTAATGTGGGGAAAAGGCTGTAATAAGTGTTTCACGCAGGGAACAGGCTTTTAAGCTGTTATTTGCAGGTAACACACGTTTTAACCACTATTGCAGTGTCAGTTGTCAAATAAGCTGCATTCTTCAATTCCCACCGAGATCAACACATTTAAGTCATAACAGCACTCTGGAGTGGATCTTCTTTCGTTTCAATGTGATTCCAGTGTCTTTGAACACAAAATGGCGTCTAAACATCAAATAAGTGCAAAACAATGCTTTTACAAGTTTAATGTGGGGAAAAGGCTGTAATAGCTGTTTCACGCAGGGAAGAGGCTCTTAAGCTGTTATTTGCAGGTAACACACGTTTTAACCACTATTGCAGTGTCAGTTGTCAAATAAGCTGCATTCTTCAATGTCACACTGAGATCAACACATTTAAGTCATAAACGCACTCTGGAGTGGATCTTCTTTTGTTTCAGTGTGATTCCAGTGTCTTTGAACACAAAATGGCGTCTAAACATCAAATAAGTGCAAAACAATGTTTTACAAGTTTAATGTGGGGAAAAGGCTGTAATAGCTGTTTCACGCAGGGAAGAGGCTTTTAAGCTGTTATTTGCAGGTAACACACGTTTTAAGCACTATTGCAGTGTCAGTTGTCAAATAAGCTGCATTCTTCAATGTCACACTGAGATCAACACATTTAAGTCATAACAGCACTCTGGAGTGGATCTTCTTTCGTTTCAATGTGATTCCAGTGTCTTTGAACACAAAATGGCGTCTAAACATCAAATAAGTGCAAAACAATGCTTTTACAAGTTTAATGTGGGGAAAAGGCTGTAATAGCTGTTTCACACAGGGAAGAGGCTTTTAAGCTGTTATTTGCAGGTAACACACGTTTTAACCACTATTGCAGTGTCAGTTGTCAAATAAGCTGCATTCTTCAATGTCACACTGAGATCAACACATTTAAGTCATAAAAGCACTCTGGAGTGGATCTTCTTTTGTTTCAGTGTGATTCCAGTGTCTTTGAACACAAAATGGCGTCTAAACATCAAATAAGTGCAAAACAATGCTTTTGCAAGTTTAATGTGGGGAAAAGGCTGTAATAGCTGTTTCACGCAGGGAAGAGGCTTTTAAGCTGTTATTTGCAGGTAACACACGTTTTAACCACTATTGCAGTGTCAGTTGTCAAATAAGCTGCATTCTTCAATGTCCCACCGAGATCAACACATTTAAGTCATAACAGCACTCTGGAGTGGATCTTCTTTTTTTTCAGTGTGATTCCAGTGTCTTTGAACACAAAATGGCGTCTAAACATCAAATAAGTGCAAAACAATGCTTTTACAAGTTTAATGTGGGGAAAAGGCTGTAATAGCTGTTTCACGCAGGGAAGAGGCTTTTAAGCTGTTATTTGCAGGTAACACACGTTTTAAGCACTATTGCAGTGTCAGTTGTCAAATAAGCTGCATTCTTCAATTCCCACCGAGATCAACACATTTAAGTCATAACAGCACTCTGGAGTGGATCTTCTTTTTTTTCAGTGTGATTCCAGTGTCTTTGAACACAAAATGGCGTCTAAACATCAAATAAGTGCAAAACAATGCTTTTACAAGTTTAATGTGGGGAAAAGGCTGTAATAGCTGTTTCACGCAGGGAAGAGGCTTTTAAGCTGTTATTTGCAGGTAACACACGTTTTAACCACTATTGCAGTGTCAGTTGTCAAATAAGCTGCATTCTTCAATGTCACACTGAGATCAACACATTTAAGTCATAAACGCACTCTGGAGTGGATCTTCTTTTGTTTCAGTGTGATTCCAGTGTCTTTGAACACAAAATGGCGTCTAAACATCAAATAAGTGCAAAACAATGCTTTTACAAGTTTAATGTGGGGAAAAGGCTGTAATAGCTGTTTCACGCAGGGAAGAGGCTTTTAAGCTGTTATTTGCAGGTAACACACGTTTTAACCACTATTGCAGTGTCAGTTGTCAAATAAGCTGCATTCTTCAATGTCCCACCGAGATCAACACATTTAAGTCATAACAGCACTCTGGAGTGGATCTTCTTTTGTTTCAGTGTGATTCCAGTGTCTTTGAACACAAAATGGCGTCTAAACATCAAATAAGTGCAAAACAATGCTTTTACAAGTTTAATGTGGGGAAAAGGCTGTAATAGCTGTTTCACGCAGGGAAGAGGCTTTTAAGCTGTTATTTGCAGGTAACACACGTTTTAAGCACTATTGCAGTGTCAGTTGTCAAATAAGCTGCATTCTTCAATGTCACACTGAGATCAACACATTTAAGTCATAACAGCACTCTGGAGTGGATCTTCTTTCGTTTCAATGTGATTCCAGTGTCTTTGAACACAAAATGGCGTCTAAACATCAAATAAGTGCAAAACAATGCTTTTACAAGTTTAATGTGGGGAAAAGGCTGTAATAGCTGTTTCACGCAGGGAAGAGGCTTTTAAGCTGTTATTTGCAGGTAACACACGTTTTAAGCACTATTGCAGTGTCAGTTGTCAAATAAGCTGCATTCTTCAATTCCCACCGAGATCAACACATTTAAGTCATAACAGCACTCTGGAGTGGATCTTCTTTCGTTTCAATGTGATTCCAGTGTCTTTGAACACAAAATGGCGTCTAAACATCAAATAAGTGCAAAACAATGCTTTTACAAGTTTAATGTGGGGAAAAGGCTGTAATAGCTGTTTCACGCAGGGAAGAGGCTCTTAAGCTGTTATTTGCAGGTAACACACGTTTTAACCACTATTGCAGTGTCAGTTGTCAAATAAGCTGCATTCTTCAATGTCACACTGAGATCAACACATTTAAGTCATAAACGCACTCTGGAGTGGATCTTCTTTTATTTCAGTGTGATTCCAGTGTCTTTGAACACAAAATGGCGTCTAAACATCAAATAAGTGCAAAACAATGCTTTTACAAGTTTAATGTGGGGAAAAGGCTGTAATAGCTGTTTCACGCAGGGAAGAGGCTTTTAAGCTGTTATTTGCAGGTAACACACGTTTTAACCACTATTGCAGTGTCAGTTGTCAAATAAGCTGCATTCTTCAATGTCACACTGAGATCAACACATTTAAGTCATAAAAGCACTCTGGAGTGGATCTTCTTTTGTTTCAGTGTGATTCCAGTGTCTTTGAACACAAAATGGCGTCTAAACATCAAATAAGTGCAAAACAATGCTTTTACAAGTTTAATGTGGGGAAAAGGCTGTAATAGCTGTTTCACGCAGGGAAGAGGCTTTTAAGCTGTTATTTGCAGGTAACACACGTTTTAACCACTATTGCAGTGTCAGTTGTCAAATAAGCTGCATTCTTCAATTCCCACCGAGATCAACACATTTAAGTCATAACAGCACTCTGAGTGGATCTTCTTTCGTTTCAATGTGATTCCAGTGTCTTTGAACACAAAATGGCGTCTAAACATCAAATAAGTGCAAACAATGCTTTTACAAGTTTAATGTGGGAAAAGGCTGTAATAGCTGTTTCACGCAGGGAAGAGGCTCTTAAGCTGTTATTTGCAGGTAACACACGTTTTAACCACTATTGCAGTGTCAGTTGTCAAATAAGCTGCATTCTTCAATGTCACACTGAGATCAACACATTTAAGTCAAAGTCATAACAGCACTCTGGAGTGGATCTTCTTTCGTTTCAATGTGATTCCAGTGTCTTTGAAAACAAAATGGCGTCTAAACATCAAATAAGTGCAAAACAATGCTTTTACAAGTTTAATGTGGGGAAAGGCTGTAATAGCTGTTTCACGCAGGGAAGAGGCTTTTAAGCTGTTATTTGCAGGTACCACACGTTTTAACCACTATTGCAGTGTCAGTTGTCAAATAAGCTGCATTCTTCAATGTACCACCGAGATCAACACATTTAAGTCATAAAAGCACTCTGGAGTGGATCTTCTTTTGTTTCAGTGTGATTCCAGTGTCTTTGAACACAAAATGGCGTCTAAACATCAAATAAGTGCAAAACAATGCTTTTACAAGTTTAATGTGGGGAAAAGGCTGTAATAGCTGTTTCACACAGGGAAGAGGCTTTTAAGCTGTTATTTGCAGGTAACACACGTTTTAACCACTATTGCAGTGTCAGTTGTCAAATAAGCTGCATTCTTCAATGTCACACTGAGATCAACACATTTAAGTCATAACAGCACTCTGGAGTGGATCTTCTTTTTTTTCAGTGTGATTCCAGTGTCTTTGAAAACAAAATGGCGTCTACACATCAAATAAGTGCAAAACAATGCTTTTACAAGTTTAATGTGGGGAAAAGGCTGTAATAGCTGTTTCACGCAGGGAAGAGGCTTTTAAGCTTTTATTTGCAGGTAACACAAGTTTTAACCACTATTGCAGTGTCAGTTGTCAAATAAGCTGCATTCTTCAATGTACCACCGAGATCAACACATTTAAGTCATAACAGCACTCTGGAGTGGATCTTCTTTCGTTTCAGTGTGATTCCAGTGTCTTTGAACACAAAATGGCGTCTAAACATCAAATAAGTGCAAAACAATGCTTTTACAAGTTTAATGTGGGGAAAAGGCTGTAATAGCTGTTTCACGCAGGGAAGAGGCTTTTAAGCTGTTATTTGCAGGTAACACACGTTTTAACCACTATTGCAGTGTCAGTTGTCAAATAAGCTGCATTCTTCAATGTCACACTGAGATCAACACATTTAAGTCATAAAAGCACTCTGGAGTGGATCTTCTTTTGTTTCAGTGTGATTCCAGTGTCTTTGAACACAAAATGGCGTCTAAACATCAAATAAGTGCAAAACAATGCTTTTACAAGTTTAATGTGGGGAAAAGGCTGTAATAGCTGTTTCACGCAGGGAAGAGGCTTTTAAGCTGTTATTTGCAGGTAACACACGTTTTAACCACTATTGCAGTGTCAGTTGTCAAATAAGCTGCATTCTTCAATGTCCCACCGAGATCAACACATTTAAGTCATAACAGCACTCTGGAGTGGATCTTCTTTTGTTTCAGTGTGATTCCAGTGTCTTTGAACACAAAATGGCGTCTAAACATCAAATAAGTGCAAAACAATGCTTTTACAAGTTTAATGTGGGGAAAAGGCTGTAATAGCTGTTTCACACAGGGAAGAGGCTTTTAAGCTGTTATTTGCAGGTAACACACGTTTTAACCACTATTGCAGTGTCAGTTGTCAAATAAGCTGCATTCTTCAATGTCACACTGAGATCAACACATTTAAGTCATAAAAGCACTCTGGAGTGGATCTTCTTTTGTTTCAGTGTGATTCCAGTGTCTTTGAAGACAAAATGGCGTCTAAACATCAAATAAGTGCAAAACAATGCTTTTACAAGTTTAATGTGGGGAAAAGGCTGTAATAGCTGTTTCACGCAGGGAAGAGGCTTTTAAGCTGTTATTTGCAGGTAACACACACGTTTTAACCACTATTGCAGTGTCAGTTGTCAAATAAGCTGCATTCTTCAATGTCACACTGAGATCAACACATTTAAGTCATAAAAGCACTCTGGAGTGGATCTTCTTTTGTTTCAGTGTGATTCCAGTGTCTTTAAACACAAAATGGCGTCTAAACATCAAATAAGTGCAAAACAATGCTTTTACAAGTTTAATGTGGGGAAAAGGCTGTAATAGCTGTTTCACGCAGGGAAGAGGCTTTTAAGCTGTTATTTGAGCTGCATTCTTCAATGTCACACTGAGATCAACACATTTAAGTCATAAAAGCACTCTGGAGTGGATCTTCTTTTGTTTCAGTGTGATTCCAGTGTCTTTGAACACAAAATGGCGTCTAAACATCAAATAAGTGCAAAACAATGCTTTTACAAGTTTAATGTGGGGAAAAGGCTGTAATAGCTGTTTCACGCAGGGAAGAGGCTTTTAAGCTGTTATTTGCAGGTAACACACGTTTTAACCACTATTGCAGTGTCAGTTGTCAAATAAGCTGCATTCTTCAATGTCCCACCGAGATCAACACATTTAAGTCATAACAGCACTCTGGAGTGGATCTTCTTTTGTTTCAGTGTGATTCCAGTGTCTTTGAACACAAAATGGCGTCTAAACATCAAATAAGTGCAAAACAATGCTTTTACAAGTTTAATGTGGGGAAAAGGCTGTAATAGCTGTTTCACGCAGGGAAGAGGCTTTTAAGCTGTTATTTGCAGGTAACACACGTTTTAAGCACTATTGCAGTGTCAGTTGTCAAATAAGCTGCATTCTTCAATGTCACACTGAGATCAACACATTTAAGTCATAACAGCACTCTGGAGTGGATCTTCTTTCGTTTCAATGTGATTCCAGTGTCTTTGAACACAAAATGGCGTCTAAACATCAAATAAGTGCAAAACAATGCTTTTACAAGTTTAATGTGGGGAAAAGGCTGTAATAGCTGTTTCACACAGGGAAGAGGCTTTTAAGCTGTTATTTGCAGGTAACACACGTTTTAACCACTATTGCAGTGTCAGTTGTCAAATAAGCTGCATTCTTCAATGTCACACTGAGATCAACACATTTAAGTCATAAAAGCACTCTGGAGTGGATCTTCTTTTGTTTCAGTGTGATTCCAGTGTCTTTGAACACAAAATGGCGTCTAAACATCAAATAAGTGCAAAACAATGCTTTTGCAAGTTTAATGTGGGGAAAAGGCTGTAATAGCTGTTTCACACAGGGAAGAGGCTTTTAAGCTGTTATTTGCAGGTAACACACGTTTTAACCACTATTGCAGTGTCAGTTGTCAAATAAGCTGCATTCTTCAATGTCACACTGAGATCAACACATTTAAGTCATAAAAGCACTCTGGAGTGGATCTTCTTTTGTTTCAGTGTGATTCCAGTGTCTTTGAACACAAAATGGCGTCTAAACATCAAATAAGTGCAAAACAATGCTTTTACAAGTTTAATGTGGGGAAAAGGCTGTAATAGCTGTTTCACGCAGGGAAGAGGCTTTTAAGCTGTTATTTGCAGGTAACACACGTTTTAACCACTATTGCAGTGTCAGTTGTCAAATAAGCTGCATTCTTCAATGTCCCACTGAGATCAACACATTTAAGTCATAAAAGCACTCTGGAGTGGATCTTCTTTTGTTTCAGTGTGATTCCAGTGTCTTTGAACACAAAATGGCGTCTAAACATCAAATAAGTGCAAAACAATGCTTTTACAAGTTTAATGTGGGGAAAAGGCTGTAATAGCTGTTTCACGCAGGGAAGAGGCTTTTAAGCTGTTATTTGAGCTGCATTCTTCAATGTCACACTGAGATCAACACATTTAAGTCATAAAAGCACTCTGGAGTGGATCTTCTTTTGTTTCAGTGTGATTCCAGTGTCTTTGAACACAAAATGGCGTCTAAACATCAAATAAGTGCAAAACAATGCTTTTACAAGTTTAATGTGGGGAAAAGGCTGTAATAGCTGTTTCACGCAGGGAAGAGGCTTTTAAGCTGTTATTTGCAGGTAACACACACGTTTTAACCACTATTGCAGTGTCAGTTGTCAAATAAGCTGCATTCTTCAATGTCACACTGAGATCAACACATTTAAGTCATAAAAGCACTCTGGAGTGGATCTTCTTTTGTTTCAGTGTGATTCCAGTGTCTTTAAACACAAAATGGCGTCTAAACATCAAATAAGTGCAAAACAATGCTTTTACAAGTTTAATGTGGGGAAAAGGCTGTAATAGCTGTTTCACGCAGGGAAGAGGCTTTTAAGCTGTTATTTGAGCTGCATTCTTCAATGTCACACTGAGATCAACACATTTAAGTCATAAAAGCACTCTGGAGTGGATCTTCTTTTGTTTCAGTGTGATTCCAGTGTCTTTGAACACAAAATGGCGTCTAAACATCAAATAAGTGCAAAACAATGCTTTTACAAGTTTAATGTGGGGAAAAGGCTGTAATAGCTGTTTCACGCAGGGAAGAGGCTTTTAAGCTGTTATTTGCAGGTAACACACGTTTTAACCACTATTGCAGTGTCAGTTGTCAAATAAGCTGCATTCTTCAATGTCCCACCGAGATCAACACATTTAAGTCATAACAGCACTCTGGAGTGGATCTTCTTTTGTTTCAGTGTGATTCCAGTGTCTTTGAACACAAAATGGCGTCTAAACATCAAATAAGTGCAAAACAATGCTTTTACAAGTTTAATGTGGGGAAAAGGCTGTAATAGCTGTTTCACGCAGGGAAGAGGCTTTTAAGCTGTTATTTGCAGGTAACACACGTTTTAAGCACTATTGCAGTGTCAGTTGTCAAATAAGCTGCATTCTTCAATGTCACACTGAGATCAACACATTTAAGTCATAACAGCACTCTGGAGTGGATCTTCTTTCGTTTCAATGTGATTCCAGTGTCTTTGAACACAAAATGGCGTCTAAACATCAAATAAGTGCAAAACAATGCTTTTACAAGTTTAATGTGGGGAAAAGGCTGTAATAGCTGTTTCACACAGGGAAGAGGCTTTTAAGCTGTTATTTGCAGGTAACACACGTTTTAACCACTATTGCAGTGTCAGTTGTCAAATAAGCTGCATTCTTCAATGTCACACTGAGATCAACACATTTAAGTCATAAAAGCACTCTGGAGTGGATCTTCTTTTGTTTCAGTGTGATTCCAGTGTCTTTGAACACAAAATGGCGTCTAAACATCAAATAAGTGCAAAACAATGCTTTTGCAAGTTTAATGTGGGGAAAAGGCTGTAATAGCTGTTTCACACAGGGAAGAGGCTTTTAAGCTGTTATTTGCAGGTAACACACGTTTTAACCACTATTGCAGTGTCAGTTGTCAAATAAGCTGCATTCTTCAATGTCACACTGAGATCAACACATTTAAGTCATAAAAGCACTCTGGAGTGGATCTTCTTTTGTTTCAGTGTGATTCCAGTGTCTTTGAACACAAAATGGCGTCTAAACATCAAATAAGTGCAAAACAATGCTTTTACAAGTTTAATGTGGGGAAAAGGCTGTAATAGCTGTTTCACGCAGGGAAGAGGCTTTTAAGCTGTTATTTGCAGGTAACACACGTTTTAACCACTATTGCAGTGTCAGTTGTCAAATAAGCTGCATTCTTCAATGTCCCACTGAGATCAACACATTTAAGTCATAAAAGCACTCTGGAGTGGATCTTCTTTTGTTTCAGTGTGATTCCAGTGTCTTTGAACACAAAATGGCGTCTAAACATCAAATAAGTGCAAAACAATGCTTTTACAAGTTTAATGTGGGGAAAAGGCTGTAATAGCTGTTTCACGCAGGGAAGAGGCTTTTAAGCTGTTATTTGAGCTGCATTCTTCAATGTCACACTGAGATCAACACATTTAAGTCATAAAAGCACTCTGGAGTGGATCTTCTTTTGTTTCAGTGTGATTCCAGTGTCTTTGAACACAAAATGGCGTCTAAACATCAAATAAGTGCAAAACAATGCTTTTACAAGTTTAATGTGGGGAAAAGGCTGTAATAGCTGTTTCACGCAGGGAAGAGGCTTTTAAGCTGTTATTTGCAGGTAACACACGTTTTAACCACTATTGCAGTGTCAGTTGTCAAATAAGCTGCATTCTTCAATGTCCCACCGAGATCAACACATTTAAGTCATAACAGCACTCTGGAGTGGATCTTCTTTTGTTTCAGTGTGATTCCAGTGTCTTTGAACACAAAATGGCGTCTAAACATCAAATAAGTGCAAAACAATGCTTTTACAAGTTTAATGTGGGAAAAAGGCTGTAATAGCTGTTTCACGCAGGGAAGAGGCTTTTAAGCTGTTATTTGCAGGTAACACACGTTTTAAGCACTATTGCAGTGTCAGTTGTCAAAAAAGGTGCATTCTTCAATGTCACACTGAGATCAACACATTTAAGTCATAACAGCACTCTGGAGTGGATCTTCTTTCGTTTCAATGTGATTCCAGTGTCTTTGAACACAAAATGGCGTCTAAACATCAAATAAGTGCAAAACAATGCTTTTACAAGTTTAATGTGGGGAAAAGGCTGTAATAGCTGTTTCACACAGGGAAGAGGCTTTTAAGCTGTTATTTGCAGGTAACACACGTTTTAACCACTATTGCAGTGTCAGTTGTCAAATAAGCTGCATTCTTCAATGTCACACTGAGATCAACACATTTAAGTCATAAAAGCACTCTGGAGTGGATCTTCTTTTGTTTCAGTGTGATTCCAGTGTCTTTGAACACAAAATGGCGTCTAAACATCAAATAAGTGCAAAACAATGCTTTTGCAAGTTTAATGTGGGGAAAAGGCTGTAATAGCTGTTTCACACAGGGAAGAGGCTTTTAAGCTGTTATTTGCAGGTAACACACGTTTTAACCACTATTGCAGTGTCAGTTGTCAAATAAGCTGCATTCTTCAATGTCCCACTGAGATCAACACATTTAAGTCATAAAAGCACTCTGGAGTGGATCTTCTTTTTTTTCAGTGTGATTCCAGTGTCTTTGAACACAAAATGGCGTCTAAACATCAAATAAGTGCAAAACAATGCTTTTACAAGTTTAATGTGGGGAAAAGGCTGTAATAGCTGTTTCACGCAGGGAAGAGGCTTTTAAGCTGTTATTTGCAGGTAACACACGTTTTAACCACTATTGCAGTGTCAGTTGTCAAATAAGCTGCATTCTTCAATGTCACACTGAGATCAACACATTTAAGTCATAAAAGCACTCTGGAGTGGATCTTCTTTTTTTTCAGTGTGATTCCAGTGTCTTTGAACACAAAATGGCGTCTAAACATCAAATAAGTGCAAAACAATGCTTTTACAAGTTTAATGTGGGGAAAAGGCTGTAATAGCTGTTTCACGCAGGGAAGAGGCTTTTAAGCTGTTATTTGCAGGTAACACACGTTTTAACCACTATTGCAGTGTTAGTTGTCAAATAAGCTGCATTCTTCAATGTCCCACTGAGATCAACACATTTAAGTCATAAAAGCACTCTGGAGTGGATCTTCTTTTTTTTCAGTGTGATTCCAGTGTCTTTGAACACAAAATGGCGTCTAAACATCAAATAAGTGCAAAACAATGATTTTACAAGTTTAATGTGGGGAAAAGGCTGTAATAGCTGTTTCACGCAGGGAAGAGGCTTTTAAGCTGTTATTTGCAGGTAACACACGTTTTAACCACTATTGCAGTGTCAGTTGTCAAATAAGCTGCATTCTTCAATGTCACACTGAGATCAACACATTTAAGTCATTAAAGCACTCTGGAGTGGATCTTCTTTTGTTTCAGTGTGATTCCAGTGTCTTTGAACACAAAATGGCGTCTAAACATCAAATAAGTGCAAAACAATGCTTTTACAAGTTTAATGTGGGGAAAAGGCTGTGTTGGGACCTAACCGTTAGGACTACACAATGCGGCCTACAGAAGCCCACACATGCGGCCAGGACAAAGGGACAAAGGGGATTAAAAACTACACCGCCATTTTAGTTTCACATCTCACCCAGGTGAGAGATGCGACACCTCACAACCATCCTATTGGCTGACATCTTCAGGGAACCCCGGGGGGTCCCCTGGAGCGGCCTGAGCTTTATAAACCGAAGCCGCCCGGAGAACATTCTCTTATTCACTCTTACTCCGACTCCTACTCTGGCCTCTTCCTACAACCGGCGCAACACCACGTTGCAACGGGAGGCGACCCCCTCCCGCAGCGCACCGCTGCAACAAGAGGAACCAAGCCGGTTCCTGCCGTCCAGCTACCAGACGCTGTCTGAAGTAAGCTGACTAAATCGCCAAGCCGCGATTATATCGCCGTCCGTGGAAGAAAGAAACACGGACTGTTTTCTTTATTTGAGTTTGATCAACGAGAGGAAACCCGCTCCGCTCTCGTCTGGACGAAGCCGACTCATCACGTCCCCCGCTGACGCCGGGGACTCACGAACCACCGCCGTTACGGAACGCCGTCATCGTCTTACGCAACGATACCAGTAAGAGGCTATCAGTCTGGGCAGAGACGCTTTCTGTCCCTCCGAATATCGCTCGCGCATCCTCTCTCTCTTTGTTTGTGTCCCGCTAACACACACACACATACACGCCGAACACACGTGTCCTAAGCCAGCTGTTCCCGGCGGGCGCTAGGGACATAGCTACATCTGGTGGCTACATACGGCTATCTCTCTCTCTCTCTCTCGTTCATCCGTCAGACCTCAGTGGCTCCGCCCCTGACCGCTGCGAGGAGTAGCTCCACCTCTCTCTCTCTCTCGCTACCCCATCGAACCTCAGTGGCTCCGCCCCTGAACGCTGCGAGGAATAGCTCCATCCGGTGGCCGCCCATAGCCATCTCTCCCTCTCTCTCTCTCTCTCTCTCTCTCTCTCTCTCTCTCTCGACACGCACGCACGCACGCACGCACACACACACACACACACGCACGCACACACACATACGCACACACACTCCACGTGTGTATCTCCCTTTGTTTAAGCTTAGCTTTGTGTGTTAGGTAGTTAGGTAATAAGGCTTTGTTAATTGCAGTGTTATTGATTGTGATCATTATTACTGATTTTAATAAATCTTATTATATTATAACTAGCGGTCTCTTGTGCTTGTTGTGTATATGTCACTGGATAACAGCAGGTTGTGAAGGCTAGTGCTTGAATTTCACGCCTTTTTAATTGTTAGATTGTTTTATGCTTCCATGCCAATGATCACGATGATTGGCATGTGAGTATAAAACCTTCATATTGAGACTGAATACAGTTTTAGGTTATCTTTTCCCTGATCCCAGGGTGGTGCCCCGTTTATTCATGATTATATCATGATAATATATTAAATATAATTATTAATACCGATAATCATATTGATATTAATAATTAACTGTTGATAACCAAATCTGCTCCTGCTACAACCCCAACATAAATGTCGCCCCGTGTGAGGCCTTCTTAAACCAGCTTTATCCAGAGATTTATGCACAATAACATGAGAATTATAGTAATAATAACAATAATAGGAATTGTTGTTATTGATATCATTGTTTAGAAATCGATGTTCAAGGATCGATTTGTTTGCTCCCTGTTACTATTTGCCAAGCAAATACATAAATGGTTGCATATGCATGTTGTGATTAGCCATTTATTGTTTGACAACAATACTAACAAACACAGGGTTAGGGATACTAAGACGCGTTATAACACTGTTATTACTCACCAGAGGTGCTAGAGACACCTCATTGACAGTCCACAGGCTGTAGAAGAGTACTAACATTTCCATTGTAAGTCACAGGTCGACGCAGCTCACCTGTGCACCCACATCAGTATAACAACAAATACATTCCTTTTTCTTGCGATTAGCACCGAACAAGTAAAGCCACAGTATTCTCCCTTTACTAGAAGTAGAGCAGAGAATAGAGCCACAGAGTGCACCGACTCTGTGAACGTTGAAATTGTACCTTGCTATTTCCACCACGGGTTCTAGCTCGAGTTAAAATTTCAAAATAATTCCCTAACTGCTCCTGCCGTGCATTTCAGTTAGCGTGCCTTTGGCAAAGAATTAAGTAAGCAGCCTACAGTAAGTCTGAGTTGCTGTATAGAATCATTAGAGCGTGAAGCTGACCTCTCTAAAAGAGAACCGCCAGTCACCTTATCAGGTGATTTGCATAACCCCCCTCCTTTCTCTCCAGACACAATGGAGAACTTTTGTGAACAGTTCATCTCATCTGTGGCACAGAGCCTTCAGACAGGCTACTCTGAGTTTTTGCAGAAACTAAATCTCAGTGAGTGCCAAGAGGAGATCAACGTGTTACTGAAGAGCAGATCTGATGAAGTAACATCATCCAAGGGTCCATTGTTAAAATGCTTGCTACTGACTTTCTACAAACAAACCTGTCTCTTGGTTCAGAGTAAATCTGCCCTAGAGAAAAAAGTGGTAGCACTAGAGGAGCAAAGTGCTTGTCACCTCCACGACGCTCAAGCAGCAGACATGAGAGCCATGCGTTATTTAGATGTCCTGCACACCACAGAGTCCCAGTTTTTGTCCTACAAGAACAGGTGGTCGCAGTCTAAACCAGAATGTCCTCCCTCAGCCGACTCGGCCAGTCAGTGTGATTCAGGCTTCTCCGACTTCCCCTCTTTTCGTAGTGAAAATACGACTCCCCCGCCATGCAGAAGATGGGAACAGTTACCAGCGGACACAAAGTCCTTAAGACAAACTCCACTGAGAGACAGCGGTAACGGCTACGCAGCTTCCCATTGCTCCGACACAGACAGTGAAGAAACCAGCAGTGGAACTTACACAAGTTCTCCTCCAAAATCTTCCTATCTTTGGAACAAACCTGTAATTTGCGACGCGCCTCCTCAACCTAGCTTAGTCTCGCCTTCACCAGAAAGGATGCCACAGCGCTTCCGCTTTCAAGAGCTAGAGAGCATGGCTAAAGATATTCAACATTTTGATCCCGACAACTCAAACCATAATATTGACGAATATTTGAGAGAGTTAGACAGACTCCTGATTGACCTCCCCCATGCCTCCTCACGGGAGAAGCTCAGACTAGTCGGGAAGACCACAACCAGACATGTCCGCAGTTTCATAGGAACACTTGCACCCAGAACCCAGGACCGATACCCCAGACTTTGTGCAGCACTCCGGAAGGAGTATAGCCGAGACTGGGATCCCGCCGCCGCTACGATCAGTGCCCTCGCCGTCGTACATGAGGGGCAGGAATCACCCACGGAGTACTATTGGCGCTTCAGAGCCGCCTATGCTCAGGGCCGTAACTCCCCAGGAGTGGAGGAAGAGCCTGCCTTCAAGGCCCTCTTCCTGCATAACCTACACGAAAGTGTGCGCTACGATGCCACCATACACTTCAGGACACATCGACTCTCCATGCAAGAGATTCGTGATTACGCACAGATGGCTTGGGAAACCCACTTAGCGCGCAAACTTAAAAGCCAGCCCGCTAACTTCGACACATCTGCGTCCGAAACGTCTGCCGCCTTAAAGCATAGCCCTCGTAACAGCGCGAAAGGGGGTGAGCGGCCAGCACGCCCCAGGCATCAGACTAAACCAAGGAACAAGAGTAACTCCCAAACATCCGCCGCCTTAAAGCAGAGCCCTCATAACAGCGCGAAAGGGGGTGAGCGGCCAGCACGCCCCTGGAATCAGACAAACTCCCAAACTGACGAAGATAGGGATCCGTGCGACCCGATCGAGAAGCTGATAAAAACGATAGCGCTATGGCGTGACTCGACCCAACCATCACTAAACTCCCCCCAGAAGCCTGGTAAGAGACAGCGTGGGGATACTGAGCATCACCGACATGCCCACCAACTGCGTCGAGATGGGCATTCACACAGAAGTAGTAGGAAGCCCTACTCCGAAATTCTGTCTCAGTCACGTGAACCAGCAGTGTACAAACATGACAACTCAGATAATGACAGCGCCTCTGACATTTCCTCTGTTTCTGGCTACATGGAGCGTTACAGCCCTGAGCCACAACATAGTAAATATGGCTAACTTAAATCTTCTCCAGGAGTAAACCAAACGACCACTAACCCCTTCTCCTTTTCCTCGCTTTCCTTTTCCTCCTTCGTTCCGTTTCATAGTTGGGGTGTGTCCTGTTTGAAACTACCTGAGTGTAATGATAATGTTGATGTTTGTGAAAATTGTGTCTTAGCAGATGTTTGATATAGGTTAGATGGTTAGAAATCTCTGCCCAGACCGTAGAAATCTCTGCCCAGACCTTGCCTCAATCTCTGCCCAGACAATGCCTCCATCAAAGTCATGGACTTTAACCTGAATGAACTGTTTAACCTCTTTTCCATGGAATATACAGACTGTTTGGACTCCCACGTGTTTCAAGGAATACATGGACGGTTCGGCCCTTATGTTGCTCCGAAGGTTGCGTCCCACACCTCAACCTTCAGACCAAAAGGGGGACTGTTGGGACCTAACCGTTAGGACTACACAATGCGGCCTACAGAAGCCCACACATGCGGCCAGGACAAAGGGACAAAGGGGATTAAAAACTACACCGCCATTTTAGTTTCACATCTCACCCAGGTGAGAGATGCGACACCTCACAACCATCCTATTGGCTGACATCTTCAGGGAACCCCGGGGGGTCCCCTGGAGCGGCCTGAGCTTTATAAACCGAAGCCGCCCGGAGAACATTCTCTTATTCACTCTTACTCACACTCCTACTCTGGCCTCTTCCTACAACCGGCGCAACACCACGTTGCAACGGGAGGCGACCCCCTCCCGCAGCGCACCGCTGCAACAAGAGGAACCAAGCCGGTTCCTGCCGTCCAGCTACCAGACGCTGTCTGAAGTAAGCTGACTAAATCGCCAAGCCGCGATTATATCGCCGTCCGTGGAAGAAAGAAACACGGACTGTTTTCTTTATTTGAGTTTGATCAACGAGAGGAAACCCGCTCCGCTCTCGTCTGGACGAAGCCGACTCATCACGTCCCCCGCTGACGCCGGGGACTCACGAACCACCGCCGTTACGGAACGCCGTCATCGTCTTACGCAACGATACCAGTAAGAGGCTATCAGTCTGGGCAGAGACATAAGTGATAGTGTAGGATATGCTTGTAATTCTTGTTAATGTGTTTTAAGTTCTGATCGCGGACCGCCGAGTCCGTTGGTTCATGTGCTGCTGTATTTGAATGCTGATCGTGATCGCCGCTGATTTCTGTAACAGTGTTTCCGACTAACCTCCGCCATATTCGCGAGCTCAGAAAGCCTCTACTATCAGTTAAAAGACCGGTCTCGCGGAATAAACGCCAGTTTATTCACTCGAGCCCGTGTGATAACGGCACGCTTTCTGTCCCTCCGAATATCGCTCGCGCATCCTCTCTCTCTTTGTTTGTGTCCCGCTAACACACACACACATACACGCCGAACACACGTGTCCTAAGCCAGCTGTTCCCGGCGGGCGCTAGGGACATAGCTACATCTGGTGGCTACATACGGCTATCTCTCTCTCTCTCTCTCGTTCATCCGTCAGACCTCAGTGGCTCCGCCCCTGACCGCTGCGAGGAGTAGCTCCACCTCTCTCTCTCTCTCGCTACCCCATCGAACCTCAGTGGCTCCGCCCCTGAACGCTGCGAGGAATAGCTCCATCCGGTGGCCGCCCATAGCCATCTCTCCCTCTCTCTCTCTCTCTCTCTCTCTCTCTCTCTCTCTCTCGACACGCACGCACGCACGCACGCACACACACACACACACACGCACGCACACACACATACGCACACACACTCCACGTGTGTATCTCCCTTTGTTTAAGCTTAGCTTTGTGTGTTAGGTAGTTAGGTAATAAGGCTTTGTTAATTGCAGTGTTATTGATTGTGATCATTATTACTGATTTTAATAAATCTTATTATATTATAACTAGCGGTCTCTTGTGCTTGTTGTGTATATGTCACTGGATAACAGCAGGTTGTGAAGGCTAGTGCTTGAATTTCACGCCTTTTTAATTGTTAGATTGTTTTATGCTTCCATGCCAATGATCACGATGATTGGCATGTGAGTATAAAACCTTCATATTGAGACTGAATACAGTTTTAGGTTATCTTTTCCCTGATCCCAGGGTGGTGCCCCGTTTATTCATGATTATATCATGATAATATATTAAATATAATTATTAATACCGATAATCATATTGATATTAATAATTAACTGTTGATAACCAAATCTGCTCCTGCTACAACCCCAACAGCTGTAATAGCTGTTTCACGCAGGGAAGAGGCTTTTAAGCTGTTATTTGCAGGTAACACACGTTTTAACCACTATTGCAGTGTCAGTTGTCAAATAAGCTGCATTCTTCAATGTCACACTGAGATCAACACATTTAAGTCATAAAAGCACTCTGGAGTGGATCTTCTTTTGTTTCAGTGTGATTCCAGTGTCTTTGAACACAAAATGGCGTCTAAACATCAAATAAGTGCAAAACAATGCTTTTACAAGTTTAATGTGGGGAAAAGGCTGTAATAGCTGTTTCACGCAGGGAAGAGGCTTTTAAGCTGTTATTTGAGCTGCATTCTTCAATGTCACACTGAGATCAACACATTTAAGTCATAAAAGCACTCTGGAGTGGATCTTCTTTTGTTTCAGTGTGATTCCAGTGTCTTTGAACACAAAATGGCGTCTAAACATCAAATAAGTGCAAAACAATGCTTTTACAAGTTTAATGTGGGGAAAAGGCTGTAATAGCTGTTTCACGCAGGGAAGAGGCTTTTAAGCTGTTATTTGCAGGTAACACACGTTTTAACCACTTTTGCAGTGTCAGTTGTCAAATAAGCTGCATTCTTCAATGTCCCACCGAGATCAACACATTTAAGTCATAACAGCACTCTGGAGTGGATCTTCTTTTGTTTCAGTGTGATTCCAGTGTCTTTGAACACAAAATGGCGTCTAAACATCAAATAAGTGCAAAACAATGCTTTTACAAGTTTAATGTGGGGAAAAGGCTGTAATAGCTGTTTCACGCAGGGAAGAGGCTTTTAAGCTGTTATTTGCAGGTAACACACGTTTTAAGCACTATTGCAGTGTCAGTTGTCAAATAAGCTGCATTCTTCAATGTCACACTGAGATCAACACATTTAAGTCATAACAGCACTCTGGAGTGGATCTTCTTTCGTTTCAATGTGATTCCAGTGTCTTTGAACACAAAATGGCGTCTAAACATCAAATAAGTGCAAAACAATGCTTTTACAAGTTTAATGTGGGGAAAAGGCTGTAATAGCTGTTTCACACAGGGAAGAGGCTTTTAAGCTGTTATTTGCAGGTAACACACGTTTTAACCACTATTGCAGTGTCAGTTGTCAAATAAGCTGCATTCTTCAATGTCACACTGAGATCAACACATTTAAGTCATAACAGCACTCTGGAGTGGATCTTCTTTCGTTTCAATGTGATTCCAGTGTCTTTGAACACAAAATGGCGTCTAAACATCAAATAAGTGCAAAACAATGCTTTTACAAGTTTAATGTGGGGAAAAGGCTGTAATAGCTGTTTCACACAGGGAAGAGGCTTTTAAGCTGTTATTTGCAGGTAACACACGTTTTAACCACTATTGCAGTGTCAGTTGTCAAATAAGCTGCATTCTTCAATGTCACACTGAGATCAACACATTTAAGTCATAAAAGCACTCTGGAGTGGATCTTCTTTTGTTTCAGTGTGATTCCAGTGTCTTTAAACACAAAATGGCGTCTAAACATCAAATAAGTGCAAAACAATGCTTTTACAAGTTTAATGTGGGGAAAAGGCTGTAATAGCTGTTTCACGCAGGGAAGAGGCTTTTAAGCTGTTATTTGAGCTGCATTCTTCAATGTCACACTGAGATCAACACATTTAAGTCATAAAAGCACCCTGGAGTGGATCTTCTTTTGTTTCAGTGTGATTCCAGTGTCTTTGAACACAAAATGGCGTCTAAACATCAAATAAGTGCAAAACAATGCTTTTACAAGTTTAATGTGGGGAAAAGGCTGTAATAGCTGTTTCACGCAGGGAAGAGGCTTTTAAGCTGTTATTTGCAGGTAACACACGTTTTAACCACTATTGCAGTGTCAGTTGTCAAATAAGCTGCATTCTTCAATGTCCCACCGAGATCAACACATTTAAGTCATAACAGCACTCTGGAGTGGATCTTCTTTTGTTTCAGTGTGATTCCAGTGTCTTTGAACACAAAATGGCGTCTAAACATCAAATAAGTGCAAAACAATGCTTTTACAAGTTTAATGTGGGGAAAAGGCTGTAATAGCTGTTTCACGCAGGGAAGAGGCTTTTAAGCTGTTATTTGCAGGTAACACACGTTTTAACCACTATTGCAGTGTCAGTTGTCAAATAAGCTGCATTCTTCAATGTCCCACTGAGATCAACACATTTAAGTCATAAAAGCACTCTGGAGTGGATCTTCTTTTGTTTCAGTGTGATTCCAGTGTCTTTGAACACAAAATGGCGTCTAAACATCAAATAAGTGCAAAACAATGCTTTTACAAGTTTAATGTGGGGAAAAGGCTGTAATAGCTGTTTCACGCAGGGAAGAGGCTTTTAAGCTGTTATTTGCAGGTAACACACGTTTTAAGCACTATTGCAGTGTCAGTTGTCAAATAAGCTGCATTCTTCAATGTCACACTGAGATCAACACATTTAAGTCATAACAGCACTCTGGAGTGGATCTTCTTTCGTTTCAATGTGATTCCAGTGTCTTTGAACACAAAATGGCGTCTAAACATCAAATAAGTGCAAAACAATGCTTTTACAAGTTTAATGTGGGGAAAAGGCTGTAATAGCTGTTTCACACAGGGAAGAGGCTTTTAAGCTGTTATTTGCAGGTAACACACGTTTTAACGACTATTGCAGTGTCAGTTGTCAAATAAGCTGCATTCTTCAATGTCACACTGAGATCAACACATTTAAGTCATAAAAGCACTCTGGAGTGGATCTTCTTTTGTTTCAGTGTGATTCCAGTGTCTTTGAACACAAAATGGCGTCTAAACATCAAATAAGTGCAAAACAATGCTTTTGCAAGTTTAATGTGGGGAAAAGGCTGTAATAGCTGTTTCACACAGGGAAGAGGCTTTTAAGCTGTTATTTGCAGGTAACACACGTTTTAACCACTATTGCAGTGTCAGTTGTCAAATAAGCTGCATTCTTCAATGTCCCACTGAGATCAACACATTTAAGTCATAAAAGCACTCTGGAGTGGATCTTCTTTTTTTTCAGTGTGATTCCAGTGTCTTTGAACACAAAATGGCGTCTAAACATCAAATAAGTGCAAAACAATGCTTTTACAAGTTTAATGTGGGGAAAAGGCTGTAATAGCTGTTTCACGCAGGGAAGAGGCTTTTAAGCTGTTATTTGCAGGTAACACACGTTTTAACCACTATTGCAGTGTCAGTTGTCAAATAAGCTGCATTCTTCAATGTCACACTGAGATCAACACATTTAAGTCATAAAAGCACTCTGGAGTGGATCTTCTTTTTTTTCAGTGTGATTCCAGTGTCTTTGAACACAAAATGGCGTCTAAACATCAAATAAGTGCAAAACAATGCTTTTACAAGTTTAATGTGGGGAAAAGGCTGTAATAGCTGTTTCACGCAGGGAAGAGGCTTTTAAGCTGTTATTTGCAGGTAACACACGTTTTAACCACTATTGCAGTGTCAGTTGTCAAATAAGCTGCATTCTTCAATGTCCCACTGAGATCAACACATTTAAGTCATAAAAGCACTCTGGAGTGGATCTTCTTTTTTTTCAGTGTGATTCCAGTGTCTTTGAACACAAAATGGCGTCTAAACATCAAATAAGTGCAAAACAATGCTTTTACAAGTTTAATGTGGGGAAAAGGCTGTAATAGCTGTTTCACGCAGGGAAGAGGCTTTTAAGCTGTTATTTGCAGGTAACACACGTTTTAACCACTATTGCAGTGTCAGTTGTCAAATAAGCTGCATTCTTCAATGTCACACTGAGATCAACACATTTAAGTCATTAAAGCACTCTGGAGTGGATCTTCTTTTGTTTCAGTGTGATTCCAGTGTCTTTGAACACAAAATGGCGTCTAAACATCAAATAAGTGCAAAACAATGCTTTTACAAGTTTAATGTGGGGAAAAGGCTGTAATAGCTGTTTCACGCAGGGAAGAGGCTTTTAAGCTGTTATTTGCAGGTAACACACGTTTTAACCACTATTGCAGTGTCAGTTGTCAAATAAGCTGCATTCTTCAATGTCACACTGAGATCAACACATTTAAGTCATAAAAGCACTCTGGAGTGGATCTTCTTTTGTTTCAGTGTGATTCCAGTGTCTTTGAACACAAAATGGCGTCTAAACATCAAATAAGTGCAAAACAATGCTTTTACAAGTTTAATGTGGGGAAAAGGCTGTAATAGCTGTTTCACGCAGGGAAGAGGCTTTTAAGCTGTTATTTGAGCGGCATTCTTCAATGTCACACTGAGATCAACACATTTAAGTCATAAAAGCACTCTGGAGTGGATCTTCTTTTGTTTCAGTGTGATTCCAGTGTCTTTGAACACAAAATGGCGTCTAAACATCAAATAAGTGCAAAACAATGCTTTTACAAGTTTAATGTGGGGAAAAGGCTGTAATAGCTGTTTCACGCAGGGAAGAGGCTTTTAAGCTGTTATTTGCAGGTAACACACGTTTTAACCACTATTGCAGTGTCAGTTGTCAAATAAGCTGCATTCTTCAATGTCCCACCGAGATCAACACATTTAAGTCATAACAGCACTCTGGAGTGGATCTTCTTTTGTTTCAGTGTGATTCCAGTGTCTTTGAACACAAAATGGCGTCTAAACATCAAATAAGTGCAAAACAATGCTTTTACAAGTTTAATGTGGGGAAAAGGCTGTAATAGCTGTTTCACGCAGGGAAGAGGCTTTTAAGCTGTTATTTGCAGGTAACACACGTTTTAAGCACTATTGCAGTGTCAGTTGTCAAATAAGCTGCATTCTTCAATGTCACACTGAGATCAACACATTTAAGTCATAACAGCACTCTGGAGTGGATCTTCTTTCGTTTCAATGTGATTCCAGTGTCTTTGAACACAAAATGGCGTCTAAACATCAAATAAGTGCAAAACAATGCTTTTACAAGTTTAATGTGGGGAAAAGGCTGTAATAGCTGTTTCACACAGGGAAGAGGCTTTTAAGCTGTTATTTGCAGGTAACACACGTTTTAACCACTATTGCAGTGTCAGTTGTCAAATAAGCTGCATTCTTCAATGTCACACTGAGATCAACACATTTAAGTCATAAAAGCACTCTGGAGTGGATCTTCTTTTGTTTCAGTGTGATTCCAGTGTCTTTGAACACAAAATGGCGTCTAAACATCAAATAAGTGCAAAACAATGCTTTTGCAAGTTTAATGTGGGGAAAAGGCTGTAATAGCTGTTTCACACAGGGAAGAGGCTTTTAAGCTGTTATTTGCAGGTAACACACGTTTTAACCACTATTGCAGTGTCAGTTGTCAAATAAGCTGCATTCTTCAATGTCACACTGAGATCAACACATTTAAGTCATAAAAGCACTCTGGAGTGGATCTTCTTTTGTTTCAGTGTGATTCCAGTGTCTTTGAAGACAAAATGGCGTCTAAACATCAAATAAGTGCAAAACAATGCTTTTACAAGTTTAATGTGGGGAAAAGGCTGTAATAGCTGTTTCACGCAGGGAAGAGGCTTTTAAGCTGTTATTTGCAGGTAACACACACGTTTTAACCACTATTGCAGTGTCAGTTGTCAAATAAGCTGCATTCTTCAATGTCCCACCGAGATCAACACATTTAAGTCATAACAGCACTCTGGAGTGGATCTTCTTTCGTTTCAATGTGATTCCAGTGTCTTTGAACACAAAATGGCGTCTAAACATCAAATAAGTGCAAAACAATGCTTTTACAAGTTTAATGTGGGGAAAAGGCTGTATTAGCTGTTTCACGCAGGGAAGAGGCTTTTAAGCTGTTATTTGCAGGTAACACACGTTTTAACCACTATTGCAGTGTCAGTTGTCAAATAAGCTGCATTCTTCAATGTCACACTGAGATCAACACATTTAAGTCATAAAAGCACTCTGGAGTGGATCTTCTTTTGTTACAGTGTGATTCCAGTGTCTTTGAACACAAAATGGCGTCTAAACATCAAATAAGTGCAAAACAATGCTTTTACAAGTTTAATGTGGGGAAAAGGCTGTAATAGCTGTTTCACGCAGGGAAGAGGCTTTTAAGCTGTTATTTGCAGGTAACACACGTTTTAACCACTATTGCAGTGTCAGTTGTCAAATAAGCTGCATTCTTCAATGTCCCACTGAGATCAACACATTTAAGTCATAAAAGCACTCTGGAGTGGATCTTCTTTTGTTTCAGTGTGATTCCAGTGTCTTTGAACACAAAATGGCGTCTAAACATCAAATAAGTGCAAAACAATGCTTTTACAAGTTTAATGTGGGGAAAAGGCTGTAATAGCTGTTTCACACAGGGAAGAGGCTTTTAAGCTGTTATTTGCAGGTAACACACGTTTTAACCACTATTGCAGTGTCAGTTGTCAAATAAGCTGCATTCTTCAATGTCACACTGAGATCAACACATTTAAGTCATAACAGCACTCTGGAGTGGATCTTCTTTTTTTTCAGTGTGATTCCAGTGTCTTTGAAAACAAAATGGCGTCTACACATCAAATAAGTGCAAAACAATGCTTTTACAAGTTTAATGTGGGGAAAAGGCTGTAATAGCTGTTTCACGCAGGGAAGAGGCTTTTAAGCTGTTATTTGCAGGTAACACAAGTTTTAACCACTATTGCAGTGTCAGTTGTCAAATAAGCTGCATTCTTCAATGTACCACCGAGATCAACACATTTAAGTCATAACAGCACTCTGGAGTGGATCTTCTTTCGTTTCAGTGTGATTCCAGTGTCTTTGAACACAAAATGGCGTCTAAACATCAAATAAGTGCAAAACAATGCTTTTACAAGTTTAATGTGGGGAAAAGGTTGTAATAGCTGTTTCACGCAGGGAAGAGGCTTTTAAGCTGTTATTTGCAGGTAACACACGTTTTAACCACTATTGCAGTGTCAGTTGTCAAATAAGCTGCATTCTTCAATGTCACACTGAGATCAACACATTTAAGTCATAAAAGCACTCTGGAGTGGATCTTCTTTTGTTTCAGTGTGATTCCAGTGTCTTTGAACAAAAAATGGCGTCTAAACATCAAATAAGTGCAAAACAATGCTTTTACAAGTTTAATGTGGGGAAAAGGCTGTAATAGCTGTTTCACGCAGGGAAGAGGCTTTTAAGCTGTTATTTGCAGGTAACACACGTTTTAACCACTATTGCAGTGTCAGTTGTCAAATAAGCTGCATTCTTCAATGTCACACTGAGATCAACACATTTAAGTCATAAAAGCACTCTGGAGTGGATCTTCTTTTGTTTCAGTGTGATTCCAGTGTCTTTGAACACAAAATGGCGTCTAAACATCAAATAAGTGCAAAACAATGCTTTTGCAAGTTTAATGTGGGGAAAAGGCTGTAATAGCTGTTTCACACAGGGAAGAGGCTTTTAAGCTGTTATTTGCAGGTAACACACGTTTTAACCACTATTGCAGTGTCAGTTGTCAAATAAGCTGCATTCTTCAATGTCACACTGAGATCAACACATTTAAGTCATAAAAGCACTCTGGAGTGGATCTTCTTTTGTTTCAGTGTGATTCCAGTGTCTTTGAACACAAAATGGCGTCTAAACATCAAATAAGTGCAAAACAATGCTTTTACAAGTTTAATGTGGGGAAAAGGCTGTAATAGCTGTTTCACGCAGGGAAGAGGCTTTTAAGCTGTTATTTGCAGGTAACACACGTTTTAACCACTATTGCAGTGTCAGTTGTCAAATAAGCTGCATTCTTCAATGTCCCACTGAGATCAACACATTTAAGTCATAAAAGCACTCTGGAGTGGATCTTCTTTTGTTTCAGTGTGATTCCAGTGTCTTTGAACACAAAATGGCGTCTAAACATCAAATAAGTGCAAAACAATGCTTTTACAAGTTTAATGTGGGGAAAAGGCTGTAATAGCTGTTTCACGCAGGGAAGAGGCTTTTAAGCTGTTATTTGCAGGTAACACACGTTTTAACCACTATTGCAGTGTCAGTTGTCAAATAAGCTGCATTCTTCAATGTCACACTGAGATCAACACATTTAAGTCATAAAAGCACTCTGGAGTGGATCTTCTTTTGTTTCAGTGTGATTCCAGTGTCTTTGAACACAAAATGGCGTCTAAACATCAAATAAGTGCAAAACAATGCTTTTACAAGTTTAATGTGGGGAAAAGGCTGTAATAGCTGTTTCACACAGGGAAGAGGCTTTTAAGCTGTTATTTGCAGGTAACACACGTTTTAACCACTATTGCAGTGTCAGTTGTCAAATAAGCTGCATTCTTCAATGTCCCACTGAGATCAACACATTTAAGTCATAACAGCACTCTGGAGTGGATCTTCTTTCGTTTCAATGTGATTCCAGTGTCTTTGAAAACAAAATGGCGTCTAAACATCAAATAAGTGCAAAACAATGCTTTTACAAGTTTAATGTGGGGAAAGGCTGTAATAGCTGTTTCACGCAGGGAAGAGGCTTTTAAGCTGTTATTTGCAGGTACCACACGTTTTAACCACTATTGCAGTGTCAGTTGTCCAATAAGCTGCATTCTTCAATGTCACACTGAGATCAACACATTTAAGTCATAAAAGCACTCTGGAGTGGATCTTCTTTTGTTTCAGTGTGATTCCAGTGTCTTTGAACACAAAATGGCGTCTAAACATCAAATAAGTGCAAAACAATGCTTTTACAAGTTTAATGTG
>NW_028155296.1:0-9000 GCF_963514095.1 Eutrigla gurnardus | reverse complement strand
AAATCCTTCTGTTCAGAGATTATTGAGACACTGGGCACAATTCTGGATACCCTTAAATCAAGTTCTGGAGATAATTAAGAGGGATCCGTGCTTGTATTGAGCTCCGAGAGATATCCGAGTCAAGTCTCGGGCACAAAGAAGTCCTTGAACGTGGCGTTGCCTACTCCATCACTAATTGCCTGCTTCAGTAAAACGAATGCCGGCACGGCTCTAAATCCTCTTTATAATTGGAGAGCTCGGTAATCTGAAGGAGAGGACTTTCCTTCCCAGACTCCGTAGAGATGATGGATTTCTTTGCTCCACATGTAAATCCTGTTCAAATCTGGCACTATAACCCTGTGAGACAGTCCTGTCACCTTAACATATTGACAAGCAGAGACTGATCTAGATTTGCATGACCGGGGTAGTTCGACCCCGTGACCTGGTTTTTGCCAATGTAAACTGAGCCGTCTCCTTGCTAGGTCTGGGCACAGACCTCAGCACCACCACGCAGTCGGGCGACCTTCCACCCAAGGAGCGCGAGCGGGACCGAGGCCGGACCAAGGACCGCCGTCACCACCATCACCACCACCACCATCACGGCTCCATGGACAAGGAGCGCTACGGCCCCGACAGACACGACTACCCACACCGGCATCCCCAGGACCGCCACTGGTCCCGCTCGCCCAGCGAGGGGCCGGATGGACGAGGACACCGACAGGTGGGCTCCAAAAACGAATGCCAAGATTAGGGACAACTTCTTAGTACTGTCCAATTTTCTCTTTCCTGTTCTGTCTTCTTTATTTCCATACAGGCAGCTGATCTTATATAGAGCGTTTTTACCCACTTACAACCTTTTACACGTTGGATAAAATCCCTAATGCTGTGTTTACACCAAAGCGCATGTTGCTGGCACAAGTTTGACTGCAGGATCATGTGTATTTATTCACGTCACTCTCAATAGACGCTCCAGAGGGGAGGCGGGGCTTCCCACCACGTAGACGCCGACCAGGTCTCATGGCTGAAATCACCACTATTACTGCTTTGTACATGTTGAAGTCCCAGATCCACCAGAAACCCAAACGTCATCCTGTCTGGGTTCATGACATCATCCAGAGGTGCTCGGTGGATTTCACCAAGCTGGAGGTCTAGATAGTAGGCTGATAATAATGGCTGATAGGGTTTTGCGTCACACAAAAACCTCCCTCGAAAATTTCAAGTTGCGTGAATATGCAAATGAGGCGTATTCTGCACATTTTTCTTTCCCGGCACAAATTTGCATATCTTCGCGTCTCTGCATTGACTTTGTATGCAATTGCACCGCACAACAGATTCCCTTTGCATTTGGTGTGACCACAGCATGATGGACTTCAGGATGTTTGTGGATCTAACAGCGCTGACAGTGATGCCTTAGATCAGACCTCAGTTCACTCACAGCAGGGTAGGCTTCCTTGGGTATCATCCAAAATACTTCCCAGATATCCGTGTACGTACATTATCTTATCATGAATTGACCCTTGACCTCCACCACAACAGTTCACACAAAGTCAAACACCTACTTATGGTTATCAATCTCTCTTTTTGTGTTGTGATTTTTTCTTTATCACTGTTTCTCTTCTCTGTCCATTTTTCTCCAACGTGACGTCTGGCTTCTTGGTGTCAATATTTTGCCTCATCACTATGTTTTTGAATGATTTTCAATGGTGTTTATCTCTATCTATCTATCTATCTATCTATCTATCTATCTATCTATCTATCTATCTATCTATCTATCTATCTATCTATCTATCTATTTATCTGTCTGTCTGTCGGTCTCTCTCTCTTTATCTGTCTGTCTGTCTGTCTTTCTGTCTGTCTCTCTCTCTCTCTTTATCTGTCTGTCTGTCTTGTTGTGGTGCGTTTTGATTTGCCTTGTGTACATTTTGCTGTAGGGCAGTAGTTCGGTGAGCGGCAGCCCGGTCCCCTCCACCTCGGGGACCAGCACTCCGCGGAGAGGCCGTCGCCAGCTGCCCCAGACCCCCGCTGTTCCCCGTCCACATGTCACCTACTCCCCCACCGTCCGCAAGCCCAGCTACGGCCCCCCAGGGCCGGGCCGACTGCGCTCGCCCTCCCCCCGACACTTCTCCCCACCGGACCACGACAGAGGCTACCACAACCGACCGCCGTCACGCCAGGGTTCTCCCCACCATGGGGGCTCCTCGTCCCGACACGGTTCGCCGCGCTCCCCTAGGCACCAGTCGCCGCGCTCGCCCCTCCACGGCTCGCCCAGGTCGCCTCACCGAGGCCGCTGGAGCGGACCTCCGCCTGGGGACAGCCTGGAGGGCGACGGGCCCTTCTACGAGCGTGACTACGAGTACGAGCGGCACCACGAGCCCCCCGCCTACGAGCAAAGCCTCTCCCATGGCAACCCGCACCCACATGGGGGAAATCCACACCCACATCCACGTTCACCTCGGACTGCCCACCACGGGCCCCCTCCACCCCCTCACCCGCATCCACGTAGGGTACCCAATGGCTACCGCTCATCCTCACCTTCCCCACATCGGCGGGTGCCACTGGGAGCACCCCCCCATCCTCACCACCGCGCCCCCCATGCCCGAGGGCCACGCAAGGGCCTGCAAGAACCTTATAGTGAGACAGACGAGGATGACTGGTGCTAGCAACCACAGCGAGCGAGGGATACGGGCAGGAGAGGAGAAGAATAGCAGCCTCCGGTGCTCTGGCCTTGGATATGTAGACTTTTAATAAAGCAGAGGTGGTGAAAATGACGGGGGGGTCGGATGCCCTCCAAACCCTCTACCTTCATCCCTCGGACTCTAAATGAGAGGAAAGGGTGGAGGGGAGGAAGGTGGAGGTGCTGCAAATAGCCTTTTACAGATTTTGTCGAAGACTCAAATCAGTGACAGAGCAGCACGTGGATAACATTAAAAAGAGACAGCCAAGACATCAAGGCCCAGGCCCAGTTTACCTGCCTCTCTCAGTCTCAGAACTACACTTCCCAGAATTCTATACTTGACCAGCAAGGCCAGGCTGCAGGACGAAGAGAGAGGTGTGGAGACGGAAAGAAGCGAGGGAGGAGCATGTGAAATGGCCAGAGACGATGGCCCAAAAAAAGCACTTCTCTCAGACTGTTGGTTCGCTTCGTCAGATGTGTGCAATCTGTCGCTGGCCGTAATGTAAAAGCCTGAAAATGAGCTGGAACACAGAGTCCACCGCTTTGACTCTGCTCCTTTTAAAAGAAAAAGATAATTAAGAAAAAGCCAGGACCCCCTAACCCTTACATGCCAAGCTATGCCTCCAGAAAATCAAACTTGAACAATGAAGAACAAAATGAAACTTTACATGACAAACAATGAAAAGAAAAAAAGGGAGAACAACCACTTTGTCTAAAACCTTTTTCCTTTCCAAGGGACAGAACCAGGAAGCTCCGCCTATAATGCAAAAACCAGCCAATCACAGCGCTGGCTGATATTTGATGAGTTTTATCATCTCTGTTTACTGTTAAAAGACTCACTTAATGCTGGCGGGACTGGTGTGACATCACTTCCTGTCCGGCGGCGGTGGTGGTGGTAATGGAGGGGTGGGTGGGGGGGGGGGTGGGGGGTGGGGGGGTCAGGCACGCGTGGGCTCACTTCCTCTTCGAGTGTGCGTTCTTGGTGGGGGAGGGGTGGGCTCAGGTAACTAGACCAGACGGGAGTCGGACACTTCGTCAAGCCCCCTTCCTCCTCGGTTACAAGACCCGGTGTGAGGTGAGGGACGAACCTGACAGGAAATGACATCACACGTCGAATGGGGGCGGAGGAGAGGAAAGGAGGGATGGGAAAAAGACAAATTTCTTCAGAATTTCTTCTATCGATTACTTCTCCTTCTTGTTCTTCTTCAGACATTGGAGCTTGGTTCTTCTGTTGCATTCGCTCAGCCTCCTTTGATCTTTTTGGAGTCCGAAATTTGATGGAAACCTGCATGATTGATTAAATACATACTAGAGAGAAAACCTAACTGGTGTGGGTGGGACCTGGGGGGCTTTATAGGAAACTTTGAATTTAGGTTTACACAAGAAGTTCTCTTCTTTCAGACTCTCTCTCCCTCTCTTACATCTCAAATGTGATTTTCGTTCTGAACCGAAACGGGTTTTCACAGTCAGCTGTTTTGTTTTGTCTGCCGATTTAAAAAAGAAAAAAGAAAAAAAAGAAGCTAAGTTTCTATAAACCTGTCAGAAGACGAGGAAACGCTGCAGGATCACGATAAAGTTTCCTGTTGCACTTGAGAAAACACAAGAGGGAGAAAGAGCGGAAAAGAGAAGCGGACTTCTGCCACACTTGATTTCTTATTGTTAATGATGATAGTCTTATGAATAATGATATCAATGTCAATGCAAAATGACGATGACAATGATGATGATACTGATTGATGGAACTGTCGTTGTAGATTTGTTGTCATGCTGTTTGGAGTTTAAGTATGCTATGTCCTTCTTGTTTACATCCGTTCTGCACCCCCTCCCCCTCTGTTCAATGACGTTTACCGGGTTCCTGATGCCTTCTTGCAACATTTCGGGGCAACGATGGCTCGGGAACACTCACTTAGCAGCATTGCGTGTTGTAACGCAACTTCTTAACGATACAAAATCTCTCTTCAGAGCGGCGGAGGTAGCGGTCGGGGGGCTCCCGGTTACCTGACATGCAATGATTCATGGGGTCAGTACTCTTGCCAAGCCAACCCAAAGATCAAGAATTATGAGGAAGAGTTTGTCTGCATTTTTTTAAACTGCGGATGTTTCAGACAAGCTGAAGTTAAAGAATTCTTCCACTTGCAGCCAAAAACTACGAATCTCAACCCTTTTCCCTCCGGTCGGCTCTGTAGTTTTTGTCGGTTGCCGGCAGTGACAGCACAGTGTTGGTGGTACAGTGTCGGTGTCAGTATTAGGTGGTGTTGTTCTCTTTATTTGCCACCAGGGGGCAGTGATCAGCGCACATTATTCGCCCTGCCTTCCCCTCCTCTACAGGACAGCCTCCAGGCCACATGCTGTTTTCTAGACCTGGAGTGAAAACCTCCACTTAACCCCTCTTCTTATATCTTTGTATAAGAAGTCAGGAAACACGGATGTAGCCCGAGAGACGCCATATCTGTCCGTTTTGTCGGCCCCCGTCCTTCTGTTGACCTGTTTGTGCCAATGCTGACCCCTCCCCCTGTCCTCCGACCACCCTTCTCTCAGGTCTGGATAACCAGAGAACAGTCACCAAAACCACCAATCCAATCATATGAGGTCATAGCGAAGCTGAAACCTCCTCTGCCAAAACCTCCACCAACGTCTCGTTCTCATCTCTCTCTCTCTGTCTGTCCGTTTGCTTTGACATCCGCTCTTTCAGATTGCCAGAGAGCCGAAGACACAAAAAGGCAAAAAGAAACCGTTAATAATTTCATACTTATTGTAATGACGGAACAACAATTATTGAATATCAATAACTCTAGGACAAGATGATGAAGTATAGATAAATATAGATGATAAACTACATATAAGTCTAGATAGAAATACAGTAGATGTAGCCATAAATAGAAGAGTATAATTAGAGTTTCAAATATTTCTTTATTTTGCATACGCTCATGACGCGGTTGATGACCTAGCTACTCTCAAAACCTTGCGCTGTTTTTCTTCGCAGACGGTGAAGCCAGATAAGCAAACCCCCCCCCCCCCCCCCCCCCCCCCAGTCTACGTGTTTTGACTCTATGCAGACCTCATGAGCATCCCCCGTCGCGTCATTTCGGTGAGGGAAAAACGGCCACGCTGCGGTCCTGTACAACGGGAGGGAAATTGTTAAAGCTCACACAGTGAAACCCCCGCGCACCTTTGTCACGTTTTTTTTTCTGTCCTCTCCCGACATGTCTTGCCTCCAGGCGTAGCATGGAGCGTGGTGAAAATGGCGATAAAGGGGGTCTTTGTTCGTAGTGATCCGGCGGGAGTCGAGGGATGCTAACCCCCCTGAAACCCCTCTGCCCATACTTCCCATCGAGTGAGGCATGTGGTGAATCTTCCCCTAAAGCCCCTACAGAGCCACAGTGCCTTCTGTATCAGTCACCTTCACCACCCCCACACATTCTCCTCGCCCTCTCCTCCCCCCTTACTCTTTGTAGTAGTTGACCACTCTACGCCTTAAAAGTTGAGTCCTCCCACGCTAGCATAGAAACGGTGAGGCAACAGCCAAGAGGCTAGACTTGTGTCTGGAAATCCTCCAGTCTGGTCGACTAAAAGGAAAACACAAGTAAATAGCGTTGTGAATCAAGATTTTGAGGAAACCTATTTTGTCTTAGATTAAGGTTTGCCCTCGACGTATCACAAATTAGTATTCAAACGAGTCTGTAAAGTTTTGGTTTTCACGTATGTGTCGATAAAAAAGGTTAAATGTTTTTTTTTTTTTTTAATGTCCCAAAATACCCAGAAAATTCAGATCTGGAAGCCGGTCCAAACTGAGCAGATCTCGGTCCCCTACTTGTCCACATTTGGATGGAGGTTGGGAGGCCGGATTGGCCACAAAAACACAGGACTTTCACCCAGGAGACTGCTGTTCATGTTCCCATTCAAACTAAGTAGTTGTTTAAACATGACCAAGTACTTCTGTCGTCTTCTTTTTGTTTAAATTTCGTAATCAGGTCCAAGCCAAACAATGATGTGTTTTTTTTTACACCTAACCAATGAGTTTTGTTGCCTGAACCCAACTGTAGTTTCACAGCAGTTTTTGTTCTGTTTTAACGAGTGTTTATATATTTTTCCTAACTTTGGTAGTATGGGAATGTAAGACAGGGTCATACTAATGGCCATTATATATATATATATATCCAGTGTTAGATTTTAAGTTAAAAGAATCTTAACTCAAACCGATTTTTTGAAATTGCTAAAAAATCCAAACAGATCCACACTAGTTTGAAACCAAGCTTGACTAAAACGGCCACGGCTAACGAGCTAGCCCTCTTGACTTTGCCTTGGGCGTTGGGGTTTTGGGCATCCTTGTGTACCCAGAAGTGTCACGGGGGTCCAGCTTCAGGTGGTGTAGTGGAGAGGTTTACGGAGGTGCAAAGTGGTTTTGCTTACTTCTCAGGTCCCTCTAGAGTTGGTAGCTAGATATTTAGACAACAGTAGGGAAGAGTCGGCTACAAACCAAGCAGGCCTCGGATCGACTTATTGTATGGTTTAACCCCCCCAACCCACACACCCCTCTCTCTCCTTTCACTTACCTACATTAACACTCTCTGACCCCTCACCCCCAATCGGCGGAGAAAAACAACCCACCTCCATTTTGGCTCCACGAAACACCACTTGCTTGTCCAGAATTGTAACAGCGGATCCAAAATGGCCGACACACAACACTGCCCTTGTGTGAAAGCATGTTGTATGTGTGCTTTTCCCCGAGAACAAATCCCATTCTTTAGAAAACAAAAAGTCCGATATTTTAATTTGTTTTTTGCGGGGTTGTTGTGGGGCGGGGGGGTTGCTAGGTTTTTGCTAAGTCATCGCTACTTCCCCACATCTGCTGTCTGTGTCTTCACCTCCGGCTTCTGTCACCCAACGTTTATTTTTCCCCTTTTTTCTTCTTCGTTATCGGACGAAAGAAAAAAAACGTAACAAACGCACCAAACCCATCCACTCAGTCGGCTTGTGAAATTGTGTCAGTGGGTCAGTGGCGAGGCAGCGCGTCGACAAAAACACGAATAAGGGCTCTCTTAGAAAAAACCAGAAACTACACGGTGGGTTTAATGTACAGTAGTGCTGCCAAAAGTTGTGCTCATGTAGCTGAAGCCACGCCGTGGTCTCCCCTTTGTACAGCACTAGATGTGTGCATTGCGTGTGTGTGTAGGGGGGTCAAGAGTTAGGGGAGGGGCAGCAGGCGGAGTCAAAGTTCAATGAGAGAGATTTTAATGAGTCCTGTTTGGGGGTGGGAGGGGTGGTTGGGAAGGGGGAGGGTTTCCAGAGGGTCGTAGAGATGTTAACACACAATTATCACAATGGCACTGGACCATTCTTTCAGGCTCATCCTCATTCTCAGAGCCATTCTGTCACCGTCACCCCCGGCAACGCTTGTGGGGAGGGGGGGGGGCTACTGCTGCTGCGACAGGGAGACATTTACTGTGTGTAGACGTCGGTGAGTGTGTGTGTTTATGTCTCGGGCTGAACTGATTGTTTTCATTATTGATTAATCTGGCACTTTATTTTTTATGATTAATCAATTTGTATTTAATTATTCGTGTTTGGTTGCTAATGGTGAGATGAATCTTGCACATTTGCATATTTGTTTTTAAAATGAGATACAGATAGATTTACTTCAATTCAATTTAAATTGTATTCATAGCATATATTATCTCAGGACACGCAGCACCTACAGCAGCATAACTAAGGGCCGGTCAGGGCAAACATGAGCCGGCCCTAAGCTTGAAGGAAGATGGTCAGTATACATTGTATATATTTTAATATCTTAAAACAAATACAATGTAAGTAAATTGTAAAAATATATTAGATAAGGATGCTTGAATGAAAGTTCAGGGTAACTCTAAGTCTGCCTGGCACGTAGGTGTTAATTAATGTGCACTATCTTTATATAACTACATCAATAACAGTAAACTTAATCAAATTAAATGAAATCAATCTAAATATATTTAATTCAATCAAATAGAGAAAATATACATTTTATTGTTTTATTTTCCGTGGGTAAATCAATTAATTGATTAATAGTTTCAGCACTTGTGTGGACATAAGAGGAGATGTGTGAGTGAGCAGACTTGTTATTGTGTGTGTGTGTGTTTGTGTGGTGTGTGTGTGTGTGTGTGTGTGTGTGTGTGTGTGTGTGTGTGTGCACGTGTCCTGACACCATCAGCTACAGTAGGTCACCCTCAGTGCCTTACACTGTACAGGACACAATGATTTCACTATCAACGCACGCTCGTCATTACCTCCATCCTCCCTCCTCACCCTCTCCTCACCCTCTCCTCACCCACTTCCTCTGGGATCATTAAGTCATTTCTCTCACCCATCTC
>NW_028155297.1:0-1000 GCF_963514095.1 Eutrigla gurnardus | reverse complement strand
GCTAGCCGGCACGGCGAAAACACTGCTGGCCGCAGCCCTCGTTGTATTCTAGTTCAAGACAGCAAGTGCAGCCTCTGTTGGACGAATAAAATCGCAGCACCAACCCTTGAGTTACGAGGCTACAAGCAACGAGCTGATTCGGAACAATAAGCAACAAACAATTAATGTGCTTGACCTGCTACGTCAGTCCGTTATCGTGAGAAGATAGAAGGAACAGAGCCTTTGGTGACCCCGTAATATATAGATGTTCACGGGTCACTCAGGTGTCAAAGGTGACTTTGTTGGAATAATTACTCGACCTGAAACTTCCACACTTTGAAAAAATGTGGTCACCTCTCATTCACTATCTCACACCTGGTAGTGGAAATTAATGTTTGCCCCTAACTATAATAAAGTAGTATTTAGACGGAAGGGTAAGGCTGGGTAGGGTGGGAGGGAGGGATTTATTTAGGTTTTGTTTTTGTTTGTTTATTTTTCTGTACTCTGTAATACATATGTATTTGTTCTTCATTTACCATTGTTATGTGAACAAAAAGAGGACAGTATGTCCTACTGCACACATTTCTATATGGATATACATTGTACTCGTGTGTATGATGTGGATAATGTAACAATGTTGCAGTGTGCTCCAATAAAAATATTTGAAAGATAATTACTCGACCTGCGCATGCGCGAGATGGAAGCATCCAGTGCTTAAGCACCGCCTCTGGCGGTCAGTAAGAATGAAATAGAACTAAAATGTATCCATTTCTAAATTTGAATTTTTAGCTTATTACTATATAAATAGCTTATTACTAATGGTCCTCATTTATATAGCGCTTTTATCCAAAGCACTTTACAGCAATGACTGACATTCACCCATTCACTCACACATTCACACACCGACGGCGGAGTCAACCACGCAGGGCGACAGCCAGCTTGTCAGGAGCAATAAGGGTGGGGTGTCTTGCTCGGGGACACCAGGCACTCAGCTAGGAGCTGAGGAGGCCAACCCGCTCTA